>NC_058131.1:386125966-386191085 GCF_016433145.1 Gracilinanus agilis | reverse complement strand
GAATTTGGTAGGACTCCTTCTTTGCTTATCATATCAAATAATTTGTATAGTATTGGGATTAGTTGCTCTTTGAATGTCTGATAGAATTCACTTGTGAATCCATCAGGTCCTGGTGATTTTTTCTTAGGAAGTTCTTTGATGGCTTGTTGAATTTTTATTTCTGATATGGTATTATTTAGGTATTCTTTTTCTTCTGCTGTTAATCTAGGCAGTTTATATTTTTGTAAATATTCATCCATATGCTTCGGTTAGGAGAGATCGAGCAGCTGCTCCTTACTCTGCCGCCATCTTAACTGGAAGTCCTCAGCTCCTTTTCTTGATCCCTATGCCCCTTTCTTGACCTATCACCCTTTTCTAATGCCTTCCTTCTGAAATTACCTTCCATCTCTTCTGTACATAATTTTAACTATTTACCTCTTGTCTCTATTAAAAGGTGGGAATGTTTCAACTATCCCCACAAGTATGATCTTTACCAAGTTGTTTGCCTTCTCAAGGAGGGATAAGAAGAGGAAGAAAGGGAAGGGGAGAATTTGGAACTGAAGACAAATATTAAAATGTTCTTATATGTAATTGGAAAAAATTAAATATAATTAAAAAAATTAAAAAGCCAGTGGATTTTGGTTTTTGCTTTTCCCTTTCTTTGCATCCCTAGGGCTTCACACAGTGCTAGGTACATAGCAAGTATATAATAAATGTTTGTTGATTGACTGAAATCCAGCATCATAGCAGTAGGTCACTTATGTGCATTGTAGAATATAATATCCTTGAGGGAAGGGGCTATTTTTTGATTTTTTTATCCTCAGTGACTAGCACCATGACTAACACTTAGTAGGCACTTAATAAATGTTTGTTGATTGATATATAGTCTGCCAATTGCCCTCTTCAAAGTTTGAGTAAAAAAAACAAGTTCTAATATTCTGATATTTCACAGTGGAGGAAATGGAAGCACGGAGTTGAGATGACTTGCCTACTGTGACAGAGGTGGACAGTGGCAGAACTAAGACTAAAGTTTACATTGTCTGGATCCAAACCCAGTAGCCCTTCCACCAAGCCAATCTGCATGTTTGCTATACCATGCTATCTCACCAAACTCTCTTCATGGGATCCAGATGCCACACAGAATTCTATAGTAAGAAGTTTAGATGGTGTTCATCTGGGACTTTTGCACATCAGCATGGTCATCCTTTGAGTCCCAGAAGTATGGAGTTTTGATGGTAACAGCAGAAAGGCTTTGGATCAGGACAGCATGACTGTTTGCCACAACCTTTCATTGAGGAAGTTGAGATGCTTAAAAAAGACAGGAGGACCCAGAGTTGCTGACTGCTTAGATATGTCAGCATTTGATACACCTCAAATTGGCATTAGCCCCCGTGGAACAAGGCACTGAGGCTAACCAACCATTTAGATGTTCAACAACAAAGTGATCCCACAGGAAATCATAACTCTTCAGAAGCATTATATGGTCCTGTAGAAAGAATCACAGATTCCAAATGATGGAGAAATAGAGAGGTAGGGTTCTTGTGCAATGATGGTGAGCTACTCTGGGTAGAGTTGGAAACACTTGGATTTTATATGGTAGCATTATTTGTAGTTATGTTTCTGTCCAACCCACATTGCTCAGCCCTTATTTCTCTTCTGTCTTAGAACCAATACATGGTGCCGATTCTAAGATGGGACGTAAGGGTTTTTAAAGAAAGGGAATATTAGGTATTTGTGAATTCAATAGAATAAAAAAATCTGTTCTGTGCATATCTCTAGGATTCAGAGAGAAAGACTTGACCAATTTATGGTTGATTTCCTGAAAATAATGCCCATTTTGCACCAGTGGAGTGTGATGTAGTAGAAAGGGCTCCAGATTTACAATTGGGGAACTTGGGTGAGTCCTCACATTCTTCCTTTATAAGATGGAGATGACACTACTTGTGCTAATTCATTCACAGTTCTGTGGAGAGAGATAAAGTACCCTAAAGCAATCTGTAGCCATGAAAAACTATATTTATGTAAGCAATTGTGAATATTTTAGTAATACTTCTGAGGCAACAGAGTATAGTGAAGAGCACTGGATTTGGAGTCAAAGAACCTGGAATTTTATTCCTTCTGTCACTTTTTTTCTGAGTAACTTTGGAAATGTCTCTTAATTTTTCTGAATTTCAGTTTCATCATATACAATAGTGATTCCCAAAGTGGGCATCACTGCCCCCTGCTGGGTGCTGCAGCGATCTAGCAGAGCGGTGATGACCACACTTTTTTTTTTGTATTTCATTCTATTCTGAGTTCAATAAATAGTTTCATAATTTCCAGGGGGCACTAAGTAATATTTTTTCTGGAAAGGAGGTGTTTGGCCAAAAACGTTTGGGGACCATTGATACTATACAAAATGAGGGAGTCAGATTAGACAACCTCTAAGGACTCTTCCACTAAAATGAAATATACTCTTGAATTTGTGCTGCTAGATAAGCAGGATAAGTTCTCTTTCTTATCCTAAAAAGAATGTTAGGTTGGAGCAATTAAGGTGGTTCAATGGATAGAGAACTGGGCCTGGAAATGAGGCCTGGCCTGAGACACTTCCTAGCTATGTGACTCTGGGCAAGTCACTTACCTCCATTGCTGAGCCCTTATTTCTCTTCTGTCTTAGAATCAATACATGGTATTAATTCCAAGATGGAAGGTAAGGGTTTAAAAAAACGAGTGAATGTTAGATATTTGTGTTTAGTTTAACAGAATTTATAGTTTATATATTTTTATTAAATATATTTTAAATTAAATTAAATTAAACTTTAAAATATATATATTTATAATTTATAGATTAATAATTTAATAGGGTTAAAAATATGTTCTATGTAGATCTGTAGGATTCAGAGTTAGGAGATTTCCTTCTCTATAAGAGGAATATGTTGAACTAGGCCAATTCCAATGCCCCTTTTATGACATACAGCAACATGCTATATCATTAAAATAGACAATGAGAGAAAGAGAGGCCAGTTTGGGATTCAGTAAGACCTGGATTTTAGTTTCATCTGTAGCACCATGCACAAATCATTTTACCTCCTCAGATGAAATGATGATCTAAATCAGGTGGAGGGAATTGTTATGCCAGGAATTCCCTGAATATATGACATCACAGGCTCAGACCTAAAAAAAAAGAAGAAAAGAAGGATGGAGTTTTTTTTTTAATGTCTCTAATCATCTGTGATAATTGACACTATGTGTATGGATCTTTGTAGAGTAGGCTCCATTTAACAGCAGAGCTTCTCAAATGGACCACGTCCTATTTGCAGAACACCAGATGGCCAATTCCCCACCAAAACATGCTTGTGACGTAGGCTGTGACAGCAGTGGTAGATAGTCCATGACAGCACTTTTCCCACTTAGTAGATGAAGAGACTGAAGTATTGGGAGTCTAAGGAACTTGGCCAAGGTCACAAAAACTTAGAGTGTTCACAGACTAGCATTGTACATTGTACTCTGAGCTTCCACACTCTTGTCTGTGAATAAAATCCATTGCCCTTGCCTGCATCTGGACCATTTCTGTATTGGCCAAAGGAAGAATTAAAAAATTCACTCATCATTCTATCTATCTATCTATCTATCTATCTATCTATCTATCTATCTATCTTCACCTTTATNTCTATCTATCTATCTATCTATCTATCTATCTATCTATCTATCTATCTATCTATTATCACCTTTATAAACACAATACAGCTTCTTTGAGCATGTCTTCTCCACTTTTTCTGCTTGGAGTCCAAAGAGAAAAGAATATTTGCCATATAGGTTATCTTTTTCCATCCATCAGCATTTTGATTCAAGTCACTTATAGGTCCTTTTCCTTGAGTGGAACAGATTGAAGTCTTTACTAACTGGACCTATTTCTTGAAGGAAAGGGAAAAAATGACCTATTTCTGTTTGATTCACACATCATCCGTTGGTACTTCAAAAGGGAAGACTGCAATTTTCTGCCCTAAATTATGCCTGATTTTCATTCATGACACCACTGCTCACCACCACTAACTTATTTCCTTTTCACTTATGTGCCCCAGGGTTGTGTTCATCCAAAAAGAAGTAGTCCCATGTAGTGGAAAAACAAAGTTTCACCATAATGTGGAAAATCTTCTATGCATATTTGTGCAAATTCCAATTGCCCATCAGCTACAGTTCCTAAATTCTGTGTTGTTTAATAGTTTCTATGCACATCTTTTGGTTGCTTTCCAATTTCCACCAAATTGGGGAGGTCCTTAGAATTGCTCTTTTAGATGAAGCAACATTCATTTTACATTATCTAATGTTGTTCCATTTTGTTTGAAAGCATCACCTTCTAAAGTCCTCGCCTGAGGTCTCATTAGAACATGAAGGTGACTTTGGTTGTGCCAGTGGAATAATGGCTCTGGAAAGTTCTACCAGGTTGGAAAGACTGTGTTCAGGCTTGGAAATGATGCATTAGGGAGAGAACCACTGGATCACCAGGTGATATTTTTTTTTGTGCCAGAAACTGAGGAAATTCTCTACTAAGTTGTGAAGGAGCTGTATTTTTCATTGTTGGTCTTATTGCCTGCACTATTGAAATCAAGAGATCCGAATAATAAGAACAAACATCAAACAACTACTGTGTGCAAAGCAATGCATTAGATAAGATAGAAAGTTTACACAAAATAATGTCCCATTCCTCAAAGAGAGGGAATGAGAAAACAATACACTAACTCAACATTACGTAAATTCTGAAAAGCATTAAAAAATATAGTAGAGGGGGCAGCTAGGAGGCTCAGTGGATAGAAAGCCAGGCTCAGAGATGGAAGGTCCTGGGTTCAAATCTGGAGTCAGATGCTTCCTAGCTATGTGACCCTGGGTAACCCTTGCTTAGCTCTTACCACTCTTCTGCCCTGGCATGGAGGCAGAAGATCTCAGAATTGTGTTTTGGGAGCAGGAGGAAGAAAGTAATCCAGTATGGCAGGAGACTTCATACAAGGGCATATTAAGCTGCTATTCAGTAGAAATCCTTGAATGCTAGGCAAAGGAATTTTAGCTTTTGAGATAATAGAATCATACATAGATTGTAGTCCCAGAACTAAAAGGGATCTCAGAAGCTATCTAGTACTAATCCTTTTATTTTACAGGTTAGGAAACTGAGGCCCATGGTAATTAAAGACTGACCTAGCATTGCCAAGGCAGTTAGCAGCAGAAGCAGGATTTGAATTCAGGACCTCTGACTCTAGAATCAGTATTTTTTCCACTGTACCATACTTGGTTGAAAAAAAGACACTTCAATGTCCTTTTAGCAGGTTAGTCTTGTATTTCAAAATTCAACTCTGGAGCCATTTTTTCCAAGAAGGCTTCTCAGATTTTCTGGCCAAAGGGAATGTCAAATTTTGCTCATACTCCATGTCTATGTAAGTTTTAGGACATAACTTTGTGGACATTTGGCCACCTTGGTATTGGCAACTTTTCTTAACACTTTAAAAAAGAAGAATTACATTCTATGGTAGAAGGAGCACCAGGAATCAGATGACCCGAGTCTGAATCCCCATGCTGTCTTTTATTAGCTCTGTGAACTCAGGCAGTTATTTATTATCCTAAACCTCTGTTTTCTGATCTGTAAAATAGGGAACACAGCTCCCTCGCCAGGCTTACAGAGTTACTGTAAAGATTAAATGAAATATTTTGGGAAAGTGGTTTAAAAAAAGCGCTATATGAATACACAATGTTGTCAAATATTTTTACTTTCTTGGACCCACTGTTATCAACAATGACAAGGAACTGACAAGCACTTATTTTTTTCATTGTTTTTGTCTAAATCTCTGTTTTCATGGATTTGACAAATTCCCAGTGAGGAAATACTCTTCTTCAATGAAGGGCAGCAGCTGTTCTGCCATTTAATCTTGTGGAGGTACCTGGTGACACTGAGGCTTTCAATGACTTGACCAGGCTTAACTACCCAGGGCTTCCTGACTCAGAGGACACTAATTTCTTGCCAGAGGAGATTGGGCTTGTCTAGATGAAGGAAAAAAGAAAAGGAAGAAATATAGAAGAAAATACATGTTTCTTTTCCAATTGTTCCTACTGTTTCACTCTCTGGACTTTGGTTTCTTCATCTCTAAAATGAGAGGGTTGGTTTACATATCTTTAAGATTATTTCCATCACTAGCATTCTATGCTTTATAGATTAATGCCTTTTCCAGCTCTGAAGTTCTGGGGTTGGTAATCCGAAATTCATTCCACTTCTGACATTCTTTGTCACTTGCATTAAGGGGTCTTTCAATTCTTAACAGTCATAGATTCTGTGATTTTAAGACAGACTAGTTCTACTTAGTCCTAAAGAACCACCTTTCTATCCATTCACTGATTCATTTGCAGAAATTTCTGTTTTTCTCAGTTGAAGGCAGACTGCTCACTGGTTAGGCTCTTGCTGCTAAGTACTGGGTAATATATGTCCTACTGCTCCAGAAATCCAGGGTAAGGACATAGCTAGATGGTTAACCCAGAACAAGGAACTGAATACAAAACTCCAAATACAGCCTGACCACAGCAGATTATGATAGCTATAGTATTTTTATCTGTTCTGGGTAATATTTATGAAAGGATTTAGACAATTTGGAATGTGCCAAGGGGACAATGACCAAGTGATAAGGAGACTAGAAAAGGAGGCATATGAGGACCAGCCAAGGGAAGGTTGGAGGAAAGAAAATTTAGGGTGTGTGTGATTGCTTTTTCCAAAAACCTGTAGTGAATCACAGGGATCATAGGAACATGGATATTAGGCTGAAAAACAAAAACAAAAAAAAACTTCAGAAGCCATATAATCCAACTCTCTCATTTTCCAGGTTCCAGGGTAATTTGGGGTATAGTGGGTTTATTTGACTTGCTCAGTGTCAGACAGATAGTAGAGACAGGTAGAGGCATTAATTTTCAAAGGTGAGAACTAGGACCAATAAAGTTAAGTTACAGGGCAGCCAGGTCTCATAAGAGCTATTCCAAAAACAGATGATGCTGCCTCAGAAGGCAATGGATTCCCCATCAGTGGAGCATTTCACATAGAAGCTAGATGAGCACATGTTACAGGATGACAACTTACAGAGAGATTTCTGCTCAGGTAAGGATTGGACTGGATAGGTTTCTTCCAATCTGAGCTTCTATGTTCCTATGATTCAATGATACTAATGCAGACCTTTCTATAGGGAAGTTAACCCTTCTGACATGGTAGTGGATGAATTGGCCTCCATGTTAGACATACTGGACACATTCAAAGTCTTCTCTTGGACTATATACCAAGATTTATTATTTTATTTCTTGACTGGGTTTTCAAGTCACTCTGTAACTGTGGTTAAGTGAGTAGGACTCTGTGCCTTATTTTTCCAGCCTGGGAAGAGAGAATAATCTCATTCTTCCCTGAGGAGATGCTGAAAAGCTTTATTGAATATTATTAGCTTATAAAGGATGTTGTCTTCCTTTGAGAATGGCATTATATACTTTTAAGGCAGTGAGTTATTGAGCTATTACTGGAAAAATTATAAGAGTATCTTTCCTGGCCTGCTAAGTGGCTGAGGAAATGACAACTAGTATAACATAAGCTCCATGAGGTCAGGTATTATTTCCTTTTCGTTCTTGTATATGTAGGACATATTCCTGCACATAGTAGGCACTTAATAAATGCTTTGGAATGACTGAATATACATATTAAAACAATTAATAGCATAGGTGATATGTGCATTGGGCTGAGACCATGGACAGCTCTGCACCCTGATTAGCCCTCAGGAGTAGGGCATAAAGTAGAAAAATTCCTTCACTGAAATGTTGGCAATATCTTTACATAAGGAGTTTATTAAGTACCAATAATCATGTTAGACTTTCAGCCCTTTGTAGCTCACAGTATTTGGGCTGCACTAAAAAAACTTCAGACCAAGGGATGGAAAGATAGCCTTATTCTCTCTGGCCCTACCTTGGATTTTGACTATGGAGTGAAATATTTATTTTAGAAATGGTTGCCATTTGTGAAATGCTTCTTGAGATATGTGCACAATGATGGACTGATGACCTCTAAGGTCCTTTTCAGCTCTAAGGGTCTCTGTTTCTGTGATCCTTTTCCTAATTGGAATTTTTAATTAAGTTTAAATGGAACCACAAGTGAATTTAAAAAGGGAAAATAAAATAGGACCAATAATGGAATGCGATACAGAGAAAATTAAACTAATATATGCACATTGGGTTGGATCCTATGTGCAAGCTGGGATTAAATAGCTCATCTTTTAGAGAGACCTTGACTCTTTACTGTAAGTAAATGACCTCTTCCAGTGCGCTTAATGGCATCCTAATGGCCTGAAAGACTTAATGCACCTCCCCAATTCATTCCCTACTGATCAGGAGACCCAGTGGGTATAATTCACTTTCACATAGACTCTGGATAAATGACTTGAGGATGAGGATCTAGGAAGAGTTATTAAACTTTAAACCAATAAAGAGATTTATTTCATAAGTTTCCCTTTTTAATGGCATATTTGTGATGGATTCTATTTTAAAAGCTGTTAAATTCTCCATGCTGTTGTCCAAAAAGGTTTTCTCCAGACATATTAATCACCAACTGATAGACTGAGGCACCTACCTAGGTGAGAGGGGTCTTTTTTCTATGATGTCCTCTGGGGGTCTAGCTAAGCTGATACTTATTATTAGCACTAATGGTTAAAATCCCCCATCCCTTGATTGTAATAGAAAACATTCTTAATCAGTCATAATAAGACACAGTGAAGAGCAAAAGCAAACTTACAGATCCTCATTAATTGCTTAAGTGTTTACATTTTTCAGATGTTGAGAGAGCAGCTCACTTAGCCTAACCCAACTGTCTTTAGTGTTGATACAGAGACAATGACAGGTGCCCTTGACAGTGCCAATTTTGATCTCTTCACTCCCCATCATTCACAAGAACATTAGTAAAAGCACCACGTGGCTGGAAGCAATTGTTGGCATTTGCTTAGCCTGATAGATTTACTCAGCCCTGCCAGGAGAAAATCTTTCTGTTTAGCTCCTGGTAATAGTGCAGGTAGTGCTACAACAGAGCCCAGAGTCTGTACAAATAGCATAAGAAGATGCTCACTGGTGATGAAAACTTTGAGGGTCTATTAGGTGGCAGAGGTGGTTTCAGGCCAAAAATGGAATATCATCATCATCTTCATTTTCATCATTTTACTAGCTTATATATACTCACGCAGACTTATATGTGTGTGTGTGTGTGTGTATTTATACACAAATATACATATAATTCCTGTAGTCAGGAAGACTCATCTTTCTGAGTTCAAATCTGGCCTCAGACACTTACTATCTGTGTGACCCTAGGCAAGTCACTTAACTGTGTTTGCCTCAGTTTCCTCAACTGTAAAGCAAACTGGAGAAGGAAATGGCAAGTCATTCCATTATTACTAAGAAAACACCAAATGGGATTATGAGTAGAATGTGACTACAAAAGACTGAACAAATGCATTTCTACACCAAAATCTTCCTTCAATGCTTCATCGCATGGATGTGACCCTGGGTTTTCTGAGACTATGCTAGCAAAACATAATTCGAAAGATCCAATCAAATTGAAAAAGGTGCAGAGCTAGCTATCATGATGGAATATTGTACAATATGTACATATTCATTTGTCTCAGGACCACAAATCAGTCATCCAACACTGGTTACCAAGTGATGAGTTTTTCGTTTTTTTAAATTAAAGCTACATTCACTGAAGAAACTATCTATTGAGACATAGAGGGATTTTGACCTACCTTAATAAATGGAGTACCTGTTATATTAAAAATAAAATAATGACCCGGATCCCTGAAGGAAGATTATCTTTTTTTCTCAAATGAACAACAGATATTATATAGATACTGGCTGCAATAATTTCACTTGTAAGTTTTACTAATATAAATGTGTTGCCTCAACAAGGAAACCTAGAGAGCCCTTAATCAGAAAATATCTGACTTATTTATGGGAAGCAACTTGGAGTAGCAGATAGAATCTTGAACTTGGAGTCAGATTCTTTCCTCAGACTTTTACTAGCTGTGACATTGGGCAAGTTAGGTAGGTTTCTTAGCTTCCCCCCCCCACCCCATCTGTAAAATGGAGATAATACTAGTATTTACCTCACAAGCTTGTTAGGATCAAATGAGATGATATATGTAAAGAATTTTGTAAATCATATAGTATTATATAAATGTTTGCTATCATTACTTCCTAGATTGAGAGAGAGGCAATACAGAGTTAGAATATAAATTTGCTTATAAAATCTTACAAAGAAGGATGATAGACAATTATGAGTGGTATCATTTCCTCAAGTTTAGAGAAACTGTAGAAAGTAAAATCAATTTAAAGATAGATTGGCAAGATATTCAAGGAAGTAATGTGATCTCAGTTGTATTCAAGGATGAAAATGGAAAGAAGACTACAGTAGCAACCTCTTCTCCATGGGGAATATGTTTCAAGACCTTTCATGCCTGAAATTGCCAATAGTACCCAGCTCTAACTTTAAACACCTATTTTACCTTTATTATATAACACTGTGTTCTCCATCCAGGCTCCTGACCCCTCCACTTAGCACTCTGTGGCTTCCTAACCACTCTCTATGAACTCCCCCCCCAAACCACAACACTTGAAAAAAACTCCTCAAAGTGAATGCAGAACTGATGGACACCCTGCCACTATGGGCAGATTGCTATTGTAGATCTCTGTTGCAGAAAGGGAAGAACTTTGCCCCATTCCACTCACCCAGATAACTGAAACCATGTAAAGGGAAACCATGGATAAAGGGGAGGGAATACTGTACAAGCAAATGAAAAATGGAAAATGGAAAAAATCATTTTAACAAAAGTTTTTTTTCTCTCTTCTCATTTGGACTACAACATCACAGTTATGTGTTTCAGTTCAAGTATATGGAGATCCATGTTGGGGTCAGTACAATTGTGGGGTCATGGAGGCATG
The DNA here is from genome assembly GCF_016433145.1 of Gracilinanus agilis. Taxonomy (NCBI): domain Eukaryota; kingdom Metazoa; phylum Chordata; class Mammalia; order Didelphimorphia; family Didelphidae; genus Gracilinanus; species Gracilinanus agilis. The sequence continues at coordinate 386,180,141 of NC_058131.1, read as the reverse complement.
ATGCAAGGTATCTGAAGAAAGGGAATATATCAAAGGCACAATCAAAAGGAATTCAGACCTTATTAATACCAAATAGGTGACAGAGAACATAAAAAACCTGTTAATTTATATGACTTTTTTTCCATCTATACAACATCTGTATGGGTAATTTGTATATAAAGTAAGGATATCCTTGATGAGGGCATTTGTAGGGAATAAACAGACTTTTTGAAAGTTAATTTTTTTTACTTTTTTCAGTTAATAAGCTTTTATTTTCTTCTTCTTCCAACTTACCACCACTTCTCTCATTGAGAAAGAAAAATAAAAATAAAATATTTTGTGAGAACCACCAGGATAAAAATTTATACAGTAACATTGTTAAAACAAGCAACTTTCAAAGACTTCAGAACCCTGATCCATGAAACCATCAATCATGATCCTACAGGACCAATGTTTAGGAATGTTACTTATTCTCTGATATAATGGCGATGGTCTCAAAATTCAAAATGAAACATATATCTTTAAACATAGCCAACTTTAAAAAATTGTTTTGTTCCACAATTCATATTTTGCATATAATATGCAAGAATGGACTACATCTTTATCATATCGCAACTGAAAGGGACAGAGAAAATAAGGAGCTTATTTTCCTAGATCAAAATACTACCTTTTTCAGCAAAGCATTTCCCATCCATACATCAAGATCATTCGAGATTCGTTGGAAGATGTAACAATGGAAAGTGCTTTTTCCACTAACTTTAAGTACTCCCCAAGGCACTGTCTTGGGCCCTTTTCTCTTCTCTTTTTGTACAATTTCTCTTATTGATCTCATCAATTCATATAAATTCAGCTTATCATCTCAATGCAGAAGATTTCTAGACTTATATATCCAGCATTAATCTTTCCTCTAACTTACCGTCTCAGTTCACAAACTACTTTTTAGAAATCTTAGGTTTTAAGTCCCACAAACTCAAGACAAACAAAACAGAACTCATTATCTTTTCCTTAAATCAGTTTCCTCTTCCTAACTTTTCATTTTGCTCTTGAGGACACCACTATTGTCCTAGTCACCTAGCTCATCCTTGATCTCTTATTCATTCTTAGTCCATATATCTAATCTGTTTCACAATTTTGTCATTTTTACCTACATAATATCTCTTTCCTATTTTTCCTTTCTACTCATAAATAAATATTGTCTATGATATATTTTAATACTGATAATTTCATTTCTCCCCAAATTTTCTTTTTAATTAGATTGTCTATGGTTGGTCTATTTTATTTCTTTAAAAAAGATCTTAGTTTTTATATTAACGCATTTTTATATTTTCAATTTTTAAATCTATCCTTTAGTTCCAGAACTTCTCTTTTTGGCATTTGATTGTTTTTTTGAAATTGTTGATTTTCTAGGAGTTTTTAAGCTGCAAGTTCAGTTTATTTATCTGTTCTTGCTTATTGTCAATGAGACTTTAGAAACACAGTTAAAAATAAAGAAATATGCAATTTTCTTTAGGGATTTCTTTGACTGCATCCCACAAATTTTGGTTTGTTGCCTCATTATCTTAATGAAATTATCTACTATTTCATTGATTTCTTTTGACCCAGTAATTCTTTAGGTTAAATAATTTAGTCTCTGGTTAGTTTTTTTTAAACTCTTGTGTTCCATCTTAAAATCAGTACTTAATATTGGTTCCAAGGCAGAAGAATGATAAGGGCTAGGGCAAGCCGGATTAAGTGACTTGCCCAGAGTCACACAGCTAGGAAGTATCTGAGGCAAGATTTCAACCTATGACCTCCCTTCTCCAGCCTGACTCTCTATTCACTGAGCCACCTAGTTAATTTTTAGTTCTGTCTTCAATGTCCTTTTAGTTCATCTAATCTATTGCATTGTAGTTTGTAAAATATAAGTTTAACATTATAACTTTTCTGCATTTTTGTGAAGTATATGGCCACATGACCATTTTTCTAAAGGTGTCATTCATAGATAAGAAACATGTACAATTTAATTCTCATTCAAAATTCACCAGAGATCTACTATAATAAACTTTTCTAAATCTCTGTTTCTTTCCTTTACATCTTTCTTTTTTTTTTTTAAACTTATATTGGTCTAGCAAGTGAAAAGCATACCTTTAGGTGCCCCACTATAATAGTTGTATTACTGATAATTCCTTGTTAATCAGTTAACTTTTTCTTTAAGTATTAAGATGCTATACTGTTTAGTATAAATTTGTTAAATATTGAAATTAATTCATTATCTAAGTTCTCAGCAAAATGGTTTTTCTCTTTATCAGTTAGTAATATTTTTGCTGTTGTCTTAAGATTATTATTGTTATCTTAGGTTTTATGAGTTAAACTGAGGTATAATATCTTTTGTTTGACATCTTATTTTAACTCTGTGTCTTTATTTTTGAATGTATTTCATATAAACATATTGTTAGATTCAACTTTGTAATAAATTCTGCCATTCTCTTCCATTTTATGGCTAAGATCATCTAATTTATAACTACAGTGTTAATCATTAATTGTGTTTCCTTCCATCTTGTTTTTTTAACTTTTCCCTCCACACCACCACCTTTTTTATTTTTTTTTGCTATTGATTATTTCCCTTTCTTCCTTCCATTTTAATTGCATCTTCATTTTTCCTTCTCTGAGTTTAGGTTTTGTTTTGCTCTTAACTAGTCTTTCCCTTTATCTAAACTCTCATTCTTTTTTTCCACTCTCCCTATTATCTTCTATTTCCCTATTGAGTTGAATGAATTTCTACACCAAATCTCTGTATGTTTGTGTCAGCCTATATGTATTCTACTCTATTTTGATCATTTTAGATAAAAATAAAGTCGAAAGGATTCCGACTCTTCTCTCTACCTTATGCAGATAAATTTTTTCTGGTACCTCTCAGTTATGTGAAATAGTGTATTCACTCTTCCTTCCTCCTTTTCTCTAGTCTAGTTTCTTTCCCTCCTTCTTTTTTTCTTTTTTATATATGTATGTGTGTATGTATGTATTTGTTTCTCTGGGCTGGTGTTGGTAGTTCAGAGCCTATTTTCCCTGGCACTGCCAAATCAAAATTTTATTGAACTAGTGCTTCCAGGATGTAGTTCCTGTTAGGCTTTGGTCCTGAAGTGCTGTGCTCAAGCTAAGTGTTAATCCTTGAGTAAACTTCGGTATCTAATAAGTAATTTCTATATAAAATTAAGATCAAGTATTTTCTAATTGGGATAAACTAGAAGTCTTCAAAAATAAAATCAGAGGTGAAGCAAGGCTGTCCAGTATTACCACTATTATGCATTCTGTATTAGAAGTGCTGGCTATACCAATAAGATACAGAGAACATTATGGAAAGTAAAATGAATACTTTTGATTCCATGAAATTGAAATGTTTTTGAATAAACAAAGCTAATCTGGCCAAAATTAGAAGAAGAGCAGGATACTGGGGATGGGGGACACTTTTACAAGTCTCTCTGATAAAAGGCCTAATTTCTCAAATATATAAGGAACAGACCCAAATTTACAAAAAGTAAGAGCCATGCCCCAACATGTCAAAGGATACGAGGAGAAAATTTTCAGAGGAAGAAATCAAAGTTACAAATAGTCACCTCAGAGGTTCCAAATCATTATTGATTAGAGAAATGTAAATTAAAACCACCCTGAGGTACCACCTCACACCTGATAGAGTGACTAACATGAAAGAAAAAAAGAAAATAAATGCTGGAGGGGATGTTGAAAAATTGGTATACTAATGCACTCTTAGTGGAGCTGGAACTGGTTTGGCCACTATTCAACAACTTGGAACTGTATTCAAAATGCAACAAAATTGGGCATACTCTCTGACCCACCTGAACCACTACCAGGTTTGTAACACAAAGAAATCAAAGAAAAAAAGAAAAGGTCCTATATATACAAAAATATTTATAGCAGCTCTTTTTTTTTTGGATGGAGACTGAGGGGCTGCCCATCAACTGGGGAACAGATGAATAAGTTGTGGTTTATGATTGTACTGGAACACTACTGTGCTATAAGAAATGATAAGGATAGTTTCAGAAAAACCTAGCAAGACATATAAAATGATGCACATGTGAACTTAAATGAAATGATGCAATGAAGTGAGCAGAACCAGGAGAGTACTGTATACAGTAACAGCAAAATTATAATATGATCAATTGTGATAGACTAAGCTAATCTAATCTGGACAGTGATCCAAGATCCAAGATCATTCTCAAGGACTAATGAAAGATGCTATTCACCTCTAGAGAGAGAACTGATGAACACTGAGTGCAGACTGAACTTTATTTTTTCCCTTTATTTTTCCTTCTTAATTTTTCAATATAGCTAATATAGAATTCAGTTTTGCATGACTTCACATGTATAATTGAGATCATACAGCTTGCCTTCTCAATGGATAAGGGAAGGACTGGAAGGAACGTGATAATTTAGAACTCAAAATTTGAAAGAAATGTTAACAATAAATAAATAAATTAAGTTATTAAGCAAACAAACAAAAATGAACGGCAGATGGAGCATTCTACTTTTTTAACCTTCACTATGTTGAGAGAAAATAAAGAAAGCTTTTATTATACTGGGTATGGTATTTGTAGTAAACTTTTAGGAGATAATGGATGTGTCACACAGGATCAGATAGCCATAGATAGGCTGTGATCTGCATTTGAGGATGACAGACCAGTATTAATGAGAACAAATATTCATTTAAGAGAATATCACATTTGATTCTCACTATATAGTAATGCAATTTATACATGTATTATCATCCCCTTTTCACAGATAAGGAAATTGAGGCAGTTAGGTGAATGTTAGAATCCCTCAGAAATAAATCAATTTGATTCTTCACTCAAAGAATAATCTCTCTATAATATGCCAACACATAGTCATTCTCCCTCTGCTTGAATAGCTCCAATGACAGGAGACTCATAACTTCCTAAGGCAGTTTTTTCTATTTTTGGATTGCTAAAATCAGTAAGTTTTTCTTTAACTTGGTCCAAAAATCTGACATTCTAGCTTCTCACCTTTGGTCTTCATTCTATCCTTTCAGGTCAGCAGAATGATGAGAGAGAGAGAGAGAGAGAGAGAGAATGGGAGACAGGGAGAATGAGAGACAGAGAATGAGAGAGAGAGAGAAAGAGAGAGAGAGAGAGAGAGAGAGAGAGAGAGAGAGAGAGAGAGAGAGAGAGAGAGAGAGAGAGAGAGAGAGAGAGAAAGCACATACACACGTTTGAAGTGATTAGTATGTGCCTTAAATTTTGCTAAGAGGTATGGCTACAAAGACAAGCAAACAAGATGGTTTCTACTGGAGTCCTGGGAAGGAAAAAGAGAAAGGAACATTATGGTAGAGTCCAAGTTCCTGGAAGAAGAATATGAGGACAACAGCTGGAGAGCAGTCTTTTCTGCATGATAGGTCTTCAAATATTTGAATGGGATTGTTGAGGTTGTCTAGTGCAACTCCCACATTTTACTTATAAGGAAATTCTGAGTAAGGTAGATTGGGACTTGACCAGAGTAACATAAAGAAGTAGTAAGAAAAAAAAGGATTTGAACCTAGACCCTTTGACTCTAAATCTAGCACTCCTGCTATTGAACCTCAAAATTGATCTTTTCTGCCCTCATTTTTGGTCTATTTATTGTTCACTACTAGTTATAAGTTTATACCATTAATTAATGGCAGGTCTGGGAATGTGAATTTAGGTTTTATGTCCTCAACTGAGTGTTATTTTTGCTACACAATGTTTTTTCTTATATGAGGCATCTGGGCATAAATCTATATGGACATAAATCTATAATCTTGAATCAACTTCCATTACTGGATGTGAATTTCTATTTAATAATCATGGAAATTGTCCATTTAGAATAAAACAGCCAAGTACTAAAAACAATGAAGTGAATACTTCCTTTTTCTTAAAAAAGGCCTCAATTTTGAATGAAATATTATTTTGCTTCTATTGCTCTTGAATATCATTTAAATATATCTCTAATATGAGAATGAGATTGACTTTTCAGAACTCAGGAAAAACCAAATATGAATTATTTGCATTTGCCCCTGTGGTTTAGCACTTCCTGCAGTTCTGCTGTCATGCTCTGTAATCCTTTGATTTATTATTTTCATCATTATTGCCACCATCACTAATATTTACAGAGTACATACAAGGCCTATATAGCATGACACTAAGAACTTTGGGATTTACATTGAGCTCAGAGAGCAACTCTTTTTTTGAATATGCTCTCCTTTTAAAAAGGGAGACAAGAAGGTGGGGAAGTAAAATGAAATGCAAGTGTGAAAACTCAATTTTCATGAAATAAACAAAGAGAATCAAACCTATGATCTAAAAGCTAATTCCATTTTACTTTTGGTACTTCTCTCTCTTATATCCCAAATATTAAGAGCAAAGGGGTAAACATAATGACTCTTGTTTCTTTGGTAACTTCTTTGATAATATCTTTCATGCTGAATAATTCACATCACCATTGTCCTTTTTCGTTTGCAAAATTCTTTCCTCAAACCTTTCTGAAACAGATAATGCAAGGTTTAAAACTCTCATTTTATAGATGTGGAAACTGAGACCTAGAGACACAAAAGAACTTATTCATGACTGAAGTGAGTCATTAGCAAAATCAGTCCTGAATCCAAATTTAACTCTTGGAGATTCTTTCAGCTTCAACAGAAATTGAAATGGAAAGTTAAGCAACTTTTTTGGTGTTGTAGACCAGTGGTATTAAACTCAAATAGAAGTGAAGACTGTTAAACCATATGTAAGAATATGTGAGGGTTGAAAATTTATATTTATAAAACAACACACATGAACACATATGTGTTCATAGTTTTAAATATAATATACTTACATATTACATGTAAAATTTATGTATAGATATATACACATATTTTATTAGCATATCAACATATTAAAATCAGATAGGAACTTCATGCTACACCTTAGGTGTGCCATAGGTCTCATCCAACTTTCAGGTCTCATGTTTGACACCTCTATTGTAGGCAATCCGGGTAGCTGCTGTCCATCCAAATCTCCTTTCCCCCTCAGTAATGGAGATTTCTCCCTATAGTAAATATTTCACCTATTGACTATGTAGACTTTGAATATAATAATAATAATAATAATAAATTTACATAACTTAGTGATTTGTAGAATTTAATTCTTATACCATTTCAGTGATAATACTCACTGAGATATTTTCCTTATTTTTTTTAAAGGGGGCTATTATAGATAGCCCATAAAGCATTTTGGCAATAGAATTAGGGAATCTTTGTCCACTCAGATGTTAATCATGGCAGCAATTTAGTTAACACAACCTGACAGAAATCTCTGGATTGGCTCATCCCAATCAAAACTGGAAAAATAATCCCAAGCAAATCTGGAAAAATGGAAAAGTCAAAAGTTTTAACCTCCTCTCCTTATTCTTAAACCTCTTTAGTTGCAACCCTGTAGAAAAGTCAAGTTTCTATATTAAGTGTTAGTATTATTTGAATATCACTATTCCAGGTCTTTAAATGAGAAGAGATATGATGTTGTTGATGACAGAAAAGTCAGAACAACTGAAAAAAAAACCCAAAATAAAGGATTAATGATTTATTACTATAAGTTTATATGTATCATGATAGAATAGTTTTCAAGGGTTATAAATTGCAATTCTTTGCCTCTGGTCTGCCAATAGCAAGATAGGACAATTTTCTTTAGTTTGGGAGCCTAGCATCATGCCATCTCAAGAAAAGGTAGCACTTCAGATTTAGCCTGTGACAAATCGCCTTTATGAAGATAACAATATTCCTAAAGTATCTCTTAAAACAAGCCTCCTTTACACATTACTGAACCCCTTAAAGTTTAGGAAAACTTCATTGAAGTCAATGCCATGTTGTAGTCCATTATCACTTCCAGTGCCTTTTCTCCAAGTGGTATCAGATAACTGGGGAATTACTGCCTTCGTGCTGGCTACCTTGAACATGTGTTAACTCTCTGGGCCTGAAAAATGAACATATAAGGAAAAAGAGAAGTGGCTAAGTACAATCTAGATTCTATTTTTTGTTGATAGAGATGTCAAAAGTGCAGGTGTTGGTATTAAATTCTCTTGTGTTGCTTCGATAATTAATAGTCATTAATAATTAATAGTTAATGGTCATTAATTAATAAATAATTAATAGTCAATTAAGTTTTTTAAAAACCTTTATCTTCTGTCTTAGAATCAATACTGTGTATTGGCAGTAAAATATATTCTGTATAAGGCAGAAAAGTGGTAAGGGCTAGGTAACAGGGGCTAAGTGACTTAACATGCCCAGGGTCACACAGCTAGGAAGTGTCTGAGGTCAGATTTGAACCTAGGACCTCCCTTCTCTAGGCTGGGCTCTCAAACCACTGAGGCACCCAGCTTTCCCCTAGTAGTCAATTAAGTTTTTGACTAGGATAATTATTTGTGATATTTTGGAGACCCATATAAAGGACTACTCAAATAAAGATGAAGTTATCTAATGTTGGTTGGTTCGTGAAAGTAGAAGTGTGATACATTTCAATTTTGAATTGGAAGTGGACAGAGGACAGAAATTGTGTTTTTAAAAGACCACTGAATATCAGGGGCTCTTGTTTCTCTATCACTTTATTACCTGTGCCATGTTGGGCAAGGCGCTTCACTTCTCTGGTCTTCTGTTGCCTCATCTATAAGATGAAGAGGTTGTAGTAAGTGAACTCTGAAGTTCCTCGTACCTCTGAATCTTTGGTCCTAAATCCTACTATCATGACTTTTGATATTGGTAGTCTATTAGCGGATATTGTGCAGTCGAGATATTGATCAAATACTTAACGATCTGTGAGATTAAATCATAGTAGTTTCCCATTTTGATTTTGCCATACAGTTTAGAGAAATACAGAATCTCAGAACTGAAAGGAACTTTTACTCTAATGTATCTGTGAACAGGAATCAACTCTACAACAGGGTTGACAAGTTGTCACCTATATCTCAATTATTTAGTCCTTCTTTATTCTCTATATTTTTCTTGGGTAAAGCTCCAATGGTATATCCATTTTGGGTTTCCTCTTCAAAATAGTTTCTATGCTATTTTCTTATAAATCTCGCCCCCATTGTCCCATTTTTTTTTCTGTTGTGCTTAACTCTAAGAAATACTATATGCTACTGGTGATAAAAAGGATATTGCCTAATGGTAAGCATTTCCAATATCCATGATTATGCAATTCATTATTAGCTTTTACCCTCTCCATGGTCATTTCCCTCCCTATTTACCATAAAATCTCTTGTCTGGTTCTGTGCCTGATTCTCTTCCAATATCTCTAATTCCCTTTCTTTTGAGGCAAGGTGAGTGGTATGTCTAAATACCAAAATTCCTGGCAGTTATACCCATTGTAATGTCTCCATCTCCTTTTATAGAATATTTCTTTCTTTCCCAATTACTGATATTAATGGCATATGATTAGTGGTTTTCACTCATACCAGTCAGTAATTTAGTATATATTAAGCACCTGCTATCTATTAGACTTGTTTCAGCTCTTCCCTTTGCCTTCTTGTCCAGTTTCATATATACTCTCTTCTTGCTGAAAGACTAGAGGAATTATTTCCCCTTGATTTTAGTCTGACTTAGAGTACATCACATATTCTTTTCTATTTCTTTCTCTCCTTTCCCTTTTTATGGGTTCTTTCATTGTACAATTTAATCTCATAAAAACACCTATAAGTGGGATGCTCTGAGATTTAGTCCATGATGTTTTAGGCTTATTTCAACAGCATGACATATTTTTCTTCTGCTTTCACCATTGTTTCCTCATTAACTTTATATAAAAATTAATTTTGTTGATTTTTCATAAAACCAACTCCTGGATTTATTAATTAATCTTCTTACATTCAATTTTATTGATCTCACTTTTACTTTTTAGTATTTTTAATTGAGTGTATAGTTGGTGATTTTTAATTTGTTTTCCCCCCTAGTTTTTAAAATTGCATTCCCAATTCATTTATTGTTTTTTTTCTATTTTATTAATATAAGCATTTAAAGATATACAATTTCCTCTAATTACTGCCTTTGATGTATTACAGATGTTTTGGTATGTTGTCTCATTGTTAGCATTCTCTTTATTGTTTCAATAATCTGTTCTTTCACCCACTCACTCTTTATGATTAAGTTAGTCTCCCATTAGTTTTTACTTTTTGTTTTATGATCTCTTATTATACATAGTTTTTTATTGCATTATGGTCTGAAAAGGATGCATTTAATATTTCTGCTTTTCTACATTTAACTATAATATTTTTGTGCCCTAATATATGGTCAATTTTTTAAAAGGTGCCATGCATTGCTGAGAAGAAGGTATACTGTTTTCTGTTCCCATTAAATTCTGTCCAGATCTGTCATATTTAACATATCCAAGATTCTATTATTCTCCTTTGCTTCTTTATTTTCTTTCTTTTTTTGTGTGTTAAATTTACCTAGTTCTGAGAGGGAAAATCCCTAACTATTATTGTTTTATTATCTATTTCCATTGGTAAAATCTAGTTTTTACTTTAAAAATTTGGATGCTATAACATTTGGCGCATATAGGTTTAATATTGATAATGCTTCATTATGTATGGTAGCTTTTAACATAATATACTTTCTCTGTTTATCTCTTTTACGTTCATTTTAACTTTAACTTTGTCATAGATCATTATTGCTACTCCTGCTTTCTTTGTATCAGCTGAGGCATAGTATATTCTGCTCTAGTCTTTTATTTTTTTATTCTATATCTGTCTCATTTTTAAGTGTTTCTTATAAACAACATATTGTCAGGTTTTGTTTTTTGATTCATTCTGCTATCTATTTTCATTTAATGGGTAAATTCATTTCATTCACATTCAATGTTGTAATTCCTAGTTGTGTATTCCCTCCATTCTGTTTTTCACAGTTTCCTGTCCTCTTTTTCTTGCTGTATCCCTCCTCAGATGACCAATACCTCTGTTCACTTTCTCTTCAATTCACATCCCTTCTTAGAAATATTCCTTGTCCTCTTCCTTTGTCCTCCTAGTTCCCAATTGGTCCAACCTTTCTAAAGTCTCTTCCTAGTTCCTTTCCCCTTACCTTTTAGTTATTATTCTATCTACATTTCCAAAAGTCCCTTCTTTATCCCCCACCCCAAAACCATGCCCTTCTATTTCTTGATATTAATTTGATTCTAAAAATCCCTCCCTTATTAACTCTTCACCTTACCCCCATATTTCCTGAAGTATACCCCCTTTTGGTCTCCCTCCCTTTTCTTATCCCCTTGCCCTCCTTTCTCTTAATCTGTTCTTAGTCATTCAATCCCATAAGAGGACTCTTAGTCCCTCCTTTACCCTATTCCCTTTCCCTCCTATTTCTCTGTGTGTTAAGATTTTACCCTTCTAGTTGTGCATATTCTCTCTGATCCAGATGAGAGCAGGGTTCTAGTATTACCAGAACTCCTTTTCTCTCCTTTTCTGTGTTAGTTCTTCCACACATTCTCCTTTTCTATGAGATAGTTGTTCCATTTTACCTTCTCCTACTTTATTTTATTATTATTTTGGTTTATTCTATTGAATTCACCTTGACCTCAAGTATTTTATCTATATATGCCATTTCAAAGTACCCAGGTAATGTAATGATATCATTCTTAAGGGTACAAGAGACATTTTCCCATATAGGAATTAAACAATTTGACCTCTGGGTTGTGGATGATTAATCTTTTATCATTACCTTTGTATGTTTCTTATATATATCAATTTTTCTACCGAGTTTTGGGTTTTTTCCCAAGAAGAGTTGAAACTCCTTTTAGTTCATTAAATATCCTCTGAGTTTGAACCCAGGTTTTATCTACTCTCCATAATAGCTGTAAATAGTTGGGCTCATTCTCCTTTGCTTGTACCTTTAAAAAATTTTTTAGCAGCTAGGTCAATTGACTTAATTATTGACTTTATGCTGGAGTCCCAGGGTTCCTATGATGCTGGGGGATGGTGCTTCAGGTTTCAGGATTTTTTATGTTTGTTATTTCTTGGGCTCTATTAAGTTATTCCAGTTTTTATATCCAGATTCTGATGTAATCCCTGGTGCCCCACTCAAGCCCCAGTCTGTGATTGACCTTAGGTACTACAATCAAAACCCATGGGTAATTTTACCACTGAAAACAGACAGTCCATCTCCTCTTGTGGCTGGAAGTGACTATAGCCAATGGGGCTCACGTCCCTCAGCGACCATATTCACCAGTGTGTGTGCCCTCCTCCCTCTCCTTTCCTACTGGCAAAGCCTGGGATAGAGCAGTTATCTAGTCCACATTTCTCAGGCCCTCAAAGTCCCTCATGGGTAAGTAGTGGGACTTGAGGTCCTGCCTCCAGGTTGAGGCACCTATAGACTCTGAGGTGTCAACTCCTTCAACCCCAACTTTAGGTGAATGGTGGTTTCTGGAGCTAGAGGCTACCACTAACACAAGTGTTCCCAGGGCCCTCTACCTGCTGATTCCCATGATATTCTCTGGTAAGCAAGCACTAGAGTTCAGCAAATAAGATGAGGTTGCTGATTCTGCTTCTGGGGGCTACCTTGCTGATTCCATATTGTTTGCTTTATTGCTGCCCCTAGGGCCTGTAACAGTGGGACTGAGGCCAGGAGAATCAGAAACCTTCCTCCTTAGTTATCCCTGACCATTAAACTTCATTCCCAATTCTTACCTGCTTTTGCCCCTTTTAATATTGATTTTGTAGAGTTATATTTGATTGTTTGCTGAGTCTAGTAGAAAGGTGAGAAAACTTCACACTACGCCATCTTCCCACAATTTTCTCCCTCATAAATTTTTAGAAAGAGATTTACTAATAGCCTCTCTCTCTTGTTATTTTTGTCCTTGGTTGCTATATTCTTCCTTCCTTCCTCTTCCTTCCTTCCTTCCTTCCTTCCTTCCTTCCTCCCTTCCTTCCTTCTTTCCTTTCTTCCTTTCTTTCTTGTCTGGGAACTTTTGCAATAAATGCTTTAATCATCTCTTTTAAAAGGCATGTTTATTTTTCATTAAAATAGGCTCAGATTTACAAAGAATGTAACATTTGGTTACATTTTGAACTCCTTTGCTCTTTCAGAACAAATTATTCCATACTCCACTTTGGTTTCTTATGTCTGTAGAATGATTTTGGGTTATTTGAATTTAACTTTATTTATATGTGAAAGCCTTTCTCCTAGAGGTTGCAGAATTCAATGTTTGTCATTGGAATTTTTGAATTTAACTAAGAGGTTTTGGAGTTTTCAGAATCTTCCCCTCACCCCAGCCCCCATAACTCTCCCTCCTCTTTTGAGTGATTTAACATTCTTTTGATTAGCTCTTTTTATTGTATGTTCAGAAGTTCTTGGGAGTTTTCTTTTATTGTTATTGTGTTACAGTGTTCAGATTTTTTGATTTATGTCCTTCTAGTACTCCTATTATGCTTAAGTTGTCTTTATAGATCCTGCCTTCAAGATCAATTTGTTTTGCTTAAACAGAGATCATATTTTCCTTTAATGTTATTCCTTTTTGCTTCCCTGCTTCCAGATTTTCTTTCATTTTTTTTTTGTATTTATATTTCCAAACAGTTAGTTTTGATAAGACTTCCCATCATGGACTCTTGTTTTTTTTTTATTCTATTGGTATTTATGCAGTGAAAAGCTTAAATTCTGCTTTTTAAAACTCTTATTTCTCTTTTAAACCATTTAGGAGGATTCTGCTGTGGTTCTATACTTTCTTAGGAATTCACACAGTGCTCTGCCTCATTTGATGTTGATTAATTTTCCTTTGTCTTTCAGTTTTTAAGCATAAATATCTAGTTTTATTTAGTTCATCTGGGGGTCATAATTCTTCCTATAATTAATATCTCCTTTGTTCTGCTTATGGTCAAAGTCTTTTACTGAGTTTTCATTATCTTGATATTTTTGTTTACTTTAGTCTTTTCACTTTTTTACTCCTCTATTGTTCATATTCTGACTCTTTCCCCTTACTGGCAGTTTCCTTGGGCCCTGAACCTCACAGCTCTTTTAACTTTTTCTCCCAATGGATAATTCATGTCTTACTGGCCTCTATCTCTGCTTCAAATGATCTATGAGGTGATAGAATTGCTACCAAATGAATTAGAGACCCTTTAATTAAGATATGTCTGTTGGATCTATAGCCTCTATGGTGACATGCCCCAGTACCCTATAACTTAGTTTTCTAAATGGGATTATTTTTTTACCTCAGACTTTCATTTAGAGAAAGTTTTGTCTTTAATTTTCCATAGTATTGGGAGGAGGGTAAAATAGAATTGGATTCTATGCATGCCAGAGGGTCAATTTATTCAGCCATATGAGAGTTTAGCAGGAGGAGGGGCAGGCTTCATGAATGAGTATATTTCAGATTAGATATTAGCCTTTTCAACTTTAAGTTCATTTGATTTTTACCTCATTAATTTTCTATTTTTTTCTAGATTATGGAGAGAGATGAAATTGCTTTATTTCTTGTACACAGTTCCTATTTTAGAGAATTTTCAGATGATGTAAAGATCAGAGAAAATGTATTGTCCTCCATTTTATTAGTCACATGACCTAGAAGGGCAATGATGCCATTACTAATAAGTCTAAAATAACATTAACTTTTGTCCTACATAATTGATTCATGATGAGTTTTCATCCCAGTAAAACTCTCAGTTCTTTTCCCATAAGCATTTCTTATAGGCAAGGAAATACACTTAAAAATTGTTAAGCTTTATGAACTAAAATCTTATTTGAGGGAAAATGATGAGTAATACATTATAGGAATGAGTTAATTAATAGCCATTGTGGGTTTGGCTTTTATACTTGTGGTGCAGTGGAATGAGTTCTACCTTTGGAGTGAATAGATTTCAATTTGAAATCCCACTCTGTCACTTGCTAGCTGTGTGACTTTTACAAGGAACTCTGAAGATAGGATTAACTGTCCCCTTGTCTATTTTTAAATTTATCAACAAAAACTGAAAACTTCCCTTCTTAACACTAAGTTAATTGGCCAACCCCTGGACCATGCTAAGGAAATTTAAAGGCTGCAACTGGCTCCTGTAAAGAAGAGGAACGGACAGGAAGCGACTCGGGGAAAAGGACTATAAAAGTCCTGAACTTCTTGCCCAAGGGGTTTTTGGCTTGAGTTTTCGGCTTGGAGGATCTTGGACTGGGACTGAGGCTTGTAGCTACAACTTGGGACTTTGATCTGGGACTCTGGCTCTTAGACTGCCTCTGGTAGGACTGCTTCTGGATCTTCTCCTTTTGGTGCTTCGATGTGGGTGAGTGAGAAGCTGACCCTCCTTTCCTGGCTTCTGGAGAGATTAGTTTCAGAGAGGCCTCCTCTTCTTGGAGGAGGCTGTGTGGATTGAACCCTTGTTTAATTCATCACCAAGTCCTCTGGCTGAGGGGTTAACAAGCCCTGCCTGGGTTGAGCCAGGGGCCTGAGCAACATTTAGGGTGATAGGCTAGACTTCTTACTCTACCCTCTTTTACATTTCTCTACTTACACTCCTTCTACCTCTTTGTAAATAAAGCTACTTGAGCTGCAATATTTTTAAATCAGTGACCACAGTATTATCTTAGAATTCTCATATATTTAGTCAAACCCTTAATTTAATTCCTTACAGAACTTAAATTCTGGGTCACAATGTCCTCATCAGTAAAGTAGATATGTTGGATTAAAAGACTTAAAAAGTCTTTTCTAAGTCTAAATCTTTGATATTATTTGGAGAGTATGTATTTACAATCTTGCTGAACATGCTAAAAAGATGATAGTAACAGAATTATGTGGAAGATTAAAATAGAAATCATAGAATTTGACCAACTCACTGATTTTTTTTACCCCAATTCTTATTTACAAAAAATACTTGGAAGATTTTGGACAGATTGTTTAGGATACTTTAAAATCAGTTTGCTATCATGGAAAGAACATTGGCTTTAGAGTCAGAGAAGAACTGGGTTCATGTCCCAATTCTATTACTGACTACATAAATTTAGACAAGCCATTTTACCTTCAAATTTCAGCTTTTTTGCCTATAAAATGGAGATAATACTTGTTCTGCCTATTTCAAGGGGGTGGTTTTGAAAATCAAATGAAATAATGTACACAGAATGCTTCATACAATGTAAAAAATGCTACATGAGATTTCAAATCAGAGGGTCTGTTTTATAGTCTCTATGTGCCTTTGAATGTTACTTTGCTTCTCTGTCTCTGTTTTTTTCTTTTCTTTAAAATTATGGAGCTGGACTAGATGATCCTTAGGGTCCATACAACTTTACATCCTATAATTCCATAAACCTTATGCAAATAAGATGCATGATTATTATTTTTATTATCATCATTTTCAAGAATAGACTGAAACCCTGGATGTTGGATCACCTGAAGGCAGTGTCTTCAATAGCACTATGTACTCTGAATGGGTGCAGAGAAATCTTACACAAGCTGAGTTGTGCAAACTCTCTTAAAAACAACTTCAGAAGGTAAGCCAGGGACATGTCCCAGGGTACTTTAGGAGGATCTCATGCATTTTAGCCTTGGTTCTAATTCTACCTGTTCTCATACATATAAGTTTCTGACTAAGAAATAATTTAAACATACAATCCCATGGATCTTCCTTCTTACCCTAACCATATTCGTTTATAAGGATACTAATAACATCCATGAACTGAAATCTCAAAATATGCTCACATTGAATCAAATTATGTTGCATGATATTTTAAAACAATCTGACAGAGTGCCAGCATTTGAAAACAGGTGAGATGATGCTCCAGGAATTTAAATGAGAATATAGTTCAAGTCATGCAGGGGAGAGTGGATAAAGCTCTGGAATTGGAGTCAGGAGAACTGGATTCAAATACCAGCTATGCCATTTGCTAGTTATATGATTGTTTAGCAAATAACCTCTCAGCTTCCAAATGGAAGTTTCAGAATCCAAAGGGATGCTAAGATTCTCAAGATTCTCCTATTCTCAAGATACTCCATTATGACAAATGCAGACTCTTAAATGAAATTCATAATTGCTCAAAAGAGAGGGAATAATTCTATTGACACAGGAAAAAACCAAATGGATGAAGAATGGCTTTGTTAAAATTATGAAATACAAAAGGACAGCTCCTGGAGCTGATCCATCGAGATATATATCTTGAATAGGCTGAACTATGTCTAGAATTAAAGATGAGCAACGTTGACTTCATTGCTTTTAGAAAATTACACAATTTAAAAACATTGATTTTTTCCATTATATATACAGTTATTTTCTCTTTGACCCTCTCCTTGTTACTATAAACGTCTCCTGGAAATTAAGTCACATCTTTTAAAATATATTTGATTGATACTTCATGGATGAGAGTCATGGAATACAAGTGTCCAAAGTTGAGAGTCATCCAAAGACCATTGGAGAGGTATATGATGGATATGAGACTACAAATAATGAACTGAGGGAGGAAAACAATATAAAGGGAGCCATTATAGAGATGTGTATTTTGGGGGTGAATGGGAAAGGTGAAACCATTGTATAGTAACAGAAAAGGATGTCTGTTGGACTACTTGAGTGTTCCATTGGTATTTACAAACTTTAACAAATTCAGACAAAGTTGCCCAATGTGTTAGTATATGTAGAGGATTTATGGGAAGAGATGGACAACAGTCATCCAGGATGCATCAGCATAGATTGGTTGCAGTTTCTATCAATGTGATAACGGTTCCGACAAAGTATCAAAACATTTCTCCCTAGCAATCACCTCACTTTTAAATGGGGGAATAATGTTAGCACTAGCTACCTCACAATGTTGTTGTGAGGAAAGTGCTTTGTAAGTTCTAAAATACTATAGAAATGTGAACTATTGGGAAATTGGAAAGATAAAACTTTTTCTTGTTGAGTCTTAAAGAAGAAAAATTTGCACCTCTTCCTTATTAGATGCTCTCCAATATCTTCAGGTTGGAATTTTTCCATGCATAATCCATAAGGCACAGAATTTAATTTATTTTTATTGTTTTAATAATATAATATGTAAAATGAGTAGGAGGAGCCAGAGAAGATCTTATACAGCAAATAAAAAGCTGACTTTCACACTTGATCACACATGGAAAGTAGAGAATATTTCAAACATACAGGCTGATTCTATTAAAAGTCTGTGTTCTCATTAGAGTTATTAAAACTTTTGGTGTTTTAATAAGAGCACCTCCCTACCTGGTCCTTTTCCTCCATCTGCCTGAAGTTGTTTTAAAATTATAATTCTGTTTTGGTGACATTTCATCCTGGACCCTACAGTTGGATTCACTGTTCCAACATCTCAGCATCACTAGAGAAAGGCAAGTTGAGCTATAAGGGATAATGAATTTTTTAAAGGGCTTTGTGAACAAGCTGCTCTGTTAGGAAATGGGAAAAGACAACCCCAGCCATGTCTGGGAAAATAGATTTTGATGTTCAGCAAATGTTTTGGCTTCAATACGGCTTTTTCCTGTCCATTTGAAAGCCTCAGAGAGGTTGAAGGGGAAATTTAATCCATAGCCTTCTAAGTTATTAATATTTAATTCATCAAAATGTTAGGAGGTGTGAACTCCCTTCAGCCCTTTGCCTCTTTCCTGGGTCATTTTAATCCTTTCGTCCTTACCAGTAGGAAGTAGCTTTGTGCTAGTGACAAATGAATATCAACAGAAGGTGATGAATTTGGAATCTGAATGCAGACTTCATAAGAACTGAAAGGATTTAAGCTTTGGCATCACATCTTCAGCATCCTTCTTAAGAAGAATAATTAAAAAAAATAAAGGTGCTTGCATTTAAATCTGTTGGGATTTGGATGTTTTCCCAAGGGAAGCTATTCTTTAATAGAGAATTAGTGTAAGCTGAGTGGAAGTAAGTTCATACAATTTTTCTTTATAATCACTAAAGTGAGAGGGGAAAACAAGATTTTGGCCACAATTAAAATTACTATTGGGTGTGAGTTGAAGACATTCATAGAATTATAGAATTTCAGAATTGGAAGGGGACTCAAGGGTCCCCCCAGAAATCCAGACAAGAATTTCCTTTACCACAACTCCATTTTGTGGCTGTCCATTTTCACTTGAAGTCCTGTAGTGGTATGGAACCAGCTACCTTTTTAGTTTGTTTATCTCATTTTTTTGTCAATCTCTTTATGATCTCCACTCATTGTTCCTACTTTTATTCTCTGAGATAAAATATAATCACAGAATTTAAAAGTTGGCATATGCCTCAGAATTTGTCTAATATAGCCTGCACTTAATTGAGAATCCCCTCTACAACATTTCTGACAAATATTAATCCAGTCTCAGCTTGGACACGTTCTGTTGATGGAGAACTCATCACCTCATTGGGCATCCTATTTAGCTTTTGGAGAATTCTCATTGTAAAGAAATTTATCTTAACATATCTATCTATTAATAATATTCTTTGGAAAGGTTCGTTCAATTGATTCTGAACTCATCTAAATGCCATTATTTATTTAAATTTCTCCATCATTTCAAATGCTTTGCCTAAGGGGACAACTGAGTAGCTCAGTGGATTGAAAACCAGGCCTAGAGATAGGAGGTCCTAGGTTCAAATCTGGCCTCAAATACTTCCCAGCTGTGTGACCCTGAGCAAGTCACTTAACCTCCATTGCCTAGCCCTTACCACTCTTCTGCCTTGGAACCAATACACAATATTGATTCCAAGATGGAAGGTAAGAGTTTTAAAAAAAAAAGCTTTGCTAAAATATAAGCAAATTATATATATAAATATATATATGTATATATATATAAAATATTCCTCTTATGTAATTGTCAAGGTACCTTATAAAATGGAAATGAGGTTTTCTGGAATGACTTCTTCTGGATGAAGTCATACAATTTTATACTGCTTTCTGCTTCCCTTTTCTGAAAGCTGACAAACCATTCCTTTAGTAATAAATTCTAAAATATATTCCAGGAATTTGGAATCAAGCTCATGAACCAACAGTTTGCAAGCTCTGTCTTGCTCTTTGCATCATTTAGGATGAAATTCCAAAGTTAGAGGCTCATTCCTTAGAAAGATTACTAATCTTGGAATCATGAATCCTGGGTTCAAATGAGGCATTGAAATTAGTTTGTGTGACCTTGAGCAAGCCACTTTTCATTCTTAAACTTCAATTTCCTACACTATGGTCATGATAGTACTTTATATTATCTAGCACATGGGATTATTGTGAAGAAAGTCCTTTGTAAATTTTATAATTCTACATAAATGGGTTATGAGGTTTATAACTTTGTTCACTCTTAACATGTAAAATTGTTGCAAGTAGCAAATTAAATCTGATCCAACCTTTGCTTATATCAAACTAGACTTTGTATTTAGCAGTCGACACAATAATTTTTTGTTGGTGGTGAACCTCTATGAAGTCAATTCTTATTTTTTATTTTACTATAGAAATGACACTAAATTCTTAGAATCTATATCAAAGGATCACACACTGACAATTTCTGTCAAACTAGGAATACTTCAGTCCGGCAATAGACTATCTGTAACTCTCTAAGACTATAATTTGCAGACAAGGTACAGACAAGAGGGAATTTCCTAATCTGAGAGTTTCTTACACAGATAGAACCACAAAACTTCAATCCTTCTCTCTCTGTTCGTATATGCAGGACAGATGGTTATGAAGATTATTGCAGCTTGCATGCTAATTGTTACAGCCACCTGTTGCAGAAGAGGAAGAGGTAGAAACTTGACTATAGCCTTCAAACCAAGACAACAACGTGCCATATTGATGACTCCTTTGTACCAGTGAACAAAGGTGAGAGTGATTAAAGGCTATATTGGAAAATAATTTTTAAATAAAAATGAAAGTTGCTATAAGTATTTAGACTACTCAGAAACTCAAGTCTGTAGCTCCTGAATATTGCCCTTGAGATGAGGTTTTCAATACTAAATTTGAAGAAAGAATAAAGAAGAAACTGTGTACTTATGACAACACCAGCATGACCTATTTACCCAAATCATTGTTCCTGTTACATGGAAGGTGAAAAAATAAGTAAAAACCACTCACCATCATTTCTTAGAGGAGTTGAACTGATGTGAAATAGTTCTAGCAATGAGGAGGCTTAAAAATCTTTAAAATGGCTTCTTCTAGCAGTAGTTCAGGCATCTTATTTAGGAAAACCATACGTAAAACCAGTTGAGAATATCAGCACATTTGTGAAGCGTTGCAGAAGTGGATGGCAAAAGATTGAGAAGTTGGATTGGGATGTTTTTGATTGGGTAGTGTCTTTAAGAATGAAATCTATCACGTCCTCCTAGATTTTTCCTTTTCTAAGCTAAGAAAACCCAGGTAATTCAATTGATCATTATTTAGCAGAGTCAGGAACCTACCAAAGCTTTGAAGATGAATTCTGGGCAATATTGGGTAACCTTCACAGAATACTAGCTAACTGCAATCTAAATGATAAGCACTAAGGACTTATTACTATTATATTAAATTAATCATTAAATAAGCACTTATAAATCACTTACTGTGTTCTGGGCAATGATGATAGAAAGATTAAAATAAAAAATTCCCACCTTTCAATGGTTTACATCCTATCACAGGAGATAAAATATTAATATTCAATTATATACAACATACAGAGATAAGGTCCAGAGCTATGGCTTTAGCAGTAAAGGATATTCTCAGAAGAGGAGATCCCCTTTGCCAATTTAAATAGTCACCTTATCTGTAATTTATAGTCTTGGAGTTGTCTGGGCCCTCCCAATAAGTTTAGTGCCTTGTCTAGGATGGCACAGGTAGAATTTATCAAAGGTGGGACTTGTTTATAGGTTTTCCTCACTCAGAGGTCAGATCTCTATTCACTATGTCAGGTTGCCCCTCAGAAAAAATATATAAAATGAATATCATTTTCTTTTTCTTTTCAGGATATTAACAACAGGTAGAGGGGGAAAGAGCTTAGATAATTTTTCTCCTTAGAGGGGAGCTTCAAAGGAAGCTGGGAGTCTAAGAAGTGACCTCCTATCTCTGAGCCTTGTTCTCAATCCACCTAGGTGGCTCAGTGGCCTAGAGACAGGAGGTCCTAGGTTCAAATCTGACCTTAGACACTTGCTAGGTTTGGGACCCTGGGCAAGTCACTTAAACCCATTACTACTCTTTTACATTGGAACCAGTACTCAGTATTGATTTTAAGATGTAAGGTAAGGATTAAAAAAAAAGGTTTTCTTAGAGATAATAGGGAGTACTTGGAATTAATTGAACAGAAGATTGCCCATGTCAGACTTGCCTAAAGGGATATCACTGCTGTGTAAAGGATGGATTAGAGGGTGGTAAAACTTGAGGGAAGGAAGGAAATAAAAATTTATAAAGCAGTACTTGCTGCTTCCTGGCTCTGTAACCCTGGGCAAGTCACTTAACTCCAGTTGTCCAGTCCTTACCACTCTTCTGATTTGGAATGAACTCTAATTATTGATTTTAAGATGGAAGGGAAGGGTTAAAAAAACCACACACACACAAAAAAACTTGCTAAGGAATCACCAGGCACTCTGCTAAGGATATAAATATAAGGAAAAATAATCTCTACCCTCTGCTTACATTCCAATTGGGGAAGACCGGACATGAAAGTGTGAGAAGTAAAATTAATATCCAATATTCTAAGTATTATATTTAATAAGATTAATAATAACAACCTAAAGCAAGCCATGGTTGTGTGTGTGTGTGTGTGTGTGTGTGTGTGTGTGTGTGTGTGTGTGAGAGAGAGAGAGAGAGAGAGAGAGAGAGAGAGAGAGAGGAGTGTTACAGAACTTATAAACAACACGTGAAGATGCAAACATGGAGATGAAGGGAAAGGGATGCTGGGAGATGAAGTCCAAAGGTACAAGATTTTCTAACTATATTAAAGGGAGTTATAAAGGAAGGAGATAGGGTGGGATGAAGGTATCCAGAACTGGGCTATGGTTTTGAAGTCCAGAAAGTCAGAAACAGAGCTAGGAAGTGAATGAAGGCCAGCTAGCCTGAGTTCCACCACAAAAAGGAGGACCTTATAGGAATTCATCAGGAGGATAAGGCAGTCACTCCAGCGAAGGGATATTACAGCGTGAAATGGCTACTTGGACTTTTAGATGTTCCAGGGTGAGGAGGTCTTGGGTGCTTAGAGAAATACCAGGATGAGGAAATAGCTGAGACATAGTTTTAAAGTCCAGAAAGTTAGAAACAAATCCAAAAGGGGAATGAAGGCATCCTGGCCTAGACCCCTCCACAAAATTGAAGCCCTAAGAAGACCTAAACAGTGACAGAGGCAGGGAGACCAAATGGGATATTCTTGCACTATATGGAGGTGAGTACATGAACCAGACTAGTATCTGTGTGAGGGGAGAGAAGGGTATCCAGATTAAAGAGGTATACAAGCAGAAATAACAATACTAGGCAAATGATTGGATATGTAAAGTGAAGGAGAGTGGGGAGTAGAGGATGCTATCTCCAAGCTTGTGAAATTGAATGACTGGAAAGATGCTGCTGCCTCTGGACCAAATGGAGAAGTTCAGAAGAAAGGTGGGTCTTGGAAAAAGATAATAAACTCTGTTTTGAACATATTAAATTTGAATTACTAATAGGACATCTAACTGCAAATGTCTAATAGACTAGACCTTGGGAACAAGCTTAATGCTGAATAAATAGATATGGGAATCATCTGCAGAGGAATGGCTTAAACCTCTAAGAAATACTATATTTAGAGAAGAGGACCCAAGATATATAATAGGCCTTGGGGTATTCCTGATTAGGGGTAAAATAAGGATGATGACCAGCATTTTTAACACTTCTCGGCCCTACATATTTTGATATCTAAAGGTAACTTCCTGGAATTGCAGGCTTTCTCAGGAAGCAGGTTAACTCATTTAAGATGGGACTTTTCAGAGAAATAAATGCTTTTGGTTCAGAGATTCTTAAACTGCTCACAAAGATGGAAAAGGACTTTTTTCATTGTGTATTTCCAGTCTTAATTAGTCTGTAACTCTCATTTCAATGGCAAGCAGAGATCCTTTGCATTCTGGGAGATTTTTCTTTATAGAAGAAAAAGGTCCCTGAATTTAGAGTAAAAAAAAAGCAGGTTAGAATTTTGACCCCTTCTCCAAAGAAGCCCATGACTTCAGGCAAATCACTTCATTTCTTTGAAACTCAGCTTCCCAGTCTATAGAATGGGAGGCTAATGCTTTAAAACAAGTTTTGTTCCTGCTCTTTTTGTTTTACTCTACTGTAACTTCCCAATAACTGCCTTCTCTGTGTTGTAGGAAAGCAAATTAAGCAAAACAAATCAGTATATTGCCCATGTCCAATAATGTTTGCCTCCTTCTACACCTGTATTCTACTACCTCTCTGATGAAAGGGAGAAGGCACCCTTCGCCATTTGTCTTCTAGAATCACTGTTGGTTACTGCTCTGATTAGAACTCTGAAGCCTTTCAAAGTTGGTTTCTTTTATATTATTATAGTTATTGGGCATGTTTACTTGACTCCTGATTGAATGCTCTCCCTCTACATCTTTGCCTTCTGGCTTTCTACAAGTCTCAGCAAAATCCTAGCTTCTACAGGAATCCTCTTCCAATCCCCCTTAATTCTAGTGCATTTTCTCTATTGATTATCTCCAAATTATTCTGTATGTAGCTTATTTGTAAATCATTATATGCAGTTTGTCTCTTGCAATTTGTCTCTCCCATAAGACTATGAGCTCCTTGAGAACAAAGACTGTATCTTTTCTTTTCTTTATATCCCCAGAACTCAGTGCAGTGCCTAGAACATGGTAGGTGCTTTATTAATGTTTATCAATTGCCTGACAATTTATTTATATCACTCTGCATCAGCTCAGATAATTCTTAGTTATTCTGAATTTTTATATTCATTAGTACATGTACTATCTACCTTTCAGGGCTGTTAGGTTTGTCTTTCATTTTCAAAGAGGACCAATGATATCATGGAGTGACACCTTGACTTGCAGCAAGTTGGATTTAAGTGAGGCAGAGTTGTGCAAAGTCTTCAGCATCACTTTCTCTTCCAGCATCATCAAAGTCCAGTGGCAGGACAAAAATCCAGAAGTCTGGCAGTGGCCTGGGATTCAGTGGATGACCTGGGTGTCTTCAGTGTCTAACAAAGCTCTAAGCTTTCCACTGGGCCTGCTTCAGCTGCCTTCATGGACATTGGAAAAAATTGTCTCATCCTTGCTTTCTACCTGGGATGTCCTTATGTGCTCGAGTAAATATCCCTATAACCCACTGATGGTCTTGAGACCTGTCTGCTGAGGCAGCTTGACTTGGTATAGCCTTTTTGAAAGCTACAACCTATTTGAGCCACTGATGAGAATGGGTGAAAGGTGAACACTCTGAAAAAATCTTGGCAAGTCCTCACACCAGAGGCACTAGTTCTCCCTGCACACCCCATCCATTGCAGGAGGTAAGAAGAATACAAAATGCTTTATAAACCATAAAGTGCCACAAGCTGGCGAACCATTATTTTAGGAACACATTTAGTCTATTTATTGTAAAAGGCTAATTTTGAATTGTTAGTGGAAATCACATCAGAAAAGAAACCAAAAAGATCAATACTTTGTTTAGTTTTTAGTAGGACTGATTTTGTTTCTCTATTAGATACCAAACAGGTTAATTTTAATTAAACATAGTGTTCTTATGAAGAATGCTCTTCTTTTAAACCAGTTCCAGGGAACAGACAACCAGCAGGGCTGATCCTAATAATAGGTGAAGTTTATAGAGCCCTTTGGGCAGCTAGATGGCACGGTAGATAGAGTTCTGGGCCTGAAGTCAGAAAGACCTCAGTACTATTCCAGTTTTAGACACTTAATCAAACTGTAGGAACCAGGGCAAGCCATTTAACTCTGTTTGCCTCAGTTTCTTCATCTGTAAAATGAACTGGAAAAGGAAATTGCAATCTATTCTAGTATCTTTGCCAAGAAAACTTTACATGGGAACACAAAGAATTTGACATGACTGAAACTACTGAAGGACAACAAAATAGAGTATCTTAAGGTTCTTCAGATGTTTTGCCTCACTTAATCTGTATAATAATATGGTAAATTATGTGGTATTATTATTCCCATTTTATATAATCAGGGAAGAGAGAGCCTCAATTCCCAAGGCTTTTTTTTTGCCTTTCAGTAAGTGTGCAAGAAATAATCAGTCAGTTGGTTAGTTTATTGTTGATGTTCAGTTGTATCGAACCCTTTGTGACCCCATTTGGAGTTTTCTTGGCAAAGGCACTGGAGTAATTTGGTATTTCCTTCTCCAGCTCATTTTAGGGCTTGAAGCCTGTTGGTTATCCTCAACTTCGTTTAGCCTGCCTGACAAGGTAATTTTATTAGGGTATGGTCACTCTGAATGCTATAGCTTCTTGTAGCCACAGGTAAGCTCTGGCTGGTAAGTAGACACCAAAAGTTACATATATCATCTTCCCATATAAAAATGTAAATGATTAAACCCCATTTAGTCCTTTATGATTTCTCACTTGGGTTTATCTTTCTAATCTTTCTTTTGGCCCCTTTGCTTGTAGTCAAATTTCCTATTCAGCTCTGATCTTTTCATTAGAAATGCTTAGAAGTCCACTATTTTGTTCAAAATTCATTTTTTCCCCATGGAGGATTATAATAATTTTTGATTTATAGATTATTCTTGGTCATAAGCCTAGATCCATTGATTCTAGAATATCATTTTCCCACATTTTCACCTTCTTTAGATTGGTAGCTACAAAACTGTGTGTAATCCTAGTTATGATCCTTAAGTGATTTCTCCTTGATCTCTTTTCCAGTTTATTTTTTTAAACCCTTAACTTCTGTGTATTGGCTCCTTGGTGGAAGAGTGGTAAGGGTGGGCAATGGGGATCAAGTGACTTTCCCAGGGTCACACAGCTGGGAAGTGTCTGAGGCTGGATTTGAGCCTAGGACCTTCTGTCTCTAGGCCTGACTCTCAACCTACTGAGCTACCTAGCTGCCCCCCAGTTTATTTTTTTTCTATAAGATATTCAATATTTACATTTGTTAGTTTTTTGATTTGGTTTTATTATTTCCATAAGTTTCATGACATTATTAGTTTTAATTTGGCCAATTCTAATTTTCAAGGAGTTATTTTCATCAGGAAGGTTTTCTCAAGCTACTAATTCTCTTTTCATATATTTCTTCCTCACCTTGTCTCTTTTCCCATTCTTTCCTCTGCTGCTCACATTTTTTCAGGTTAAAAGTATATATGTACTCCTTTAATTCTTACTTTAACCTTTTTTATGAATTCTTGTTGGACTTGTGTCCAAGTTGCTCTTTTCTTTCCTCACACTTATTTTGTATTTTATTCTTTTTTCCATTTGTAGGTGTTGTTTCTTTCCTCTCCCTCCTTTTACTGTGAATTCCCTGAGGACATGGACTGTTTTATTTTGGGGTCCACAATACCTATTACAATGCCCACCTGTCAATAATGTATGCTTAATAAATACTTCTTGATTTGAGAGCAGGAGAAGAGATAAGAAGAATATTCAGAAGTAACTGAATTGAAACATAAGACATCAATTTAAATTATTTTTAAAGGAGAGAGAACAAATAAATGTCCAAAATCCTGCATCATTTCTCAAGAAATACTGAAAGACCTAGAAGAAGGTCACCATCTCAATAGGTGGATTTCTGAGATTTTATTGGAAGACATGAACAAAAACTGGACAGGATGAAAAGATGCCTCTGGATTCAGAGGTCCTAGGTACAGATCTCACCTCTGATAATACCTATATAATCTTGGACATTTAACTACTTTAGATCTCAGGTTTAGCAATTATAAAATGGGGAGATTGGATTAAAATTTCTTTAATGTCCAGTCTAGGTAGATTTAAAAAATTCTCAGATTCTGAACTTAAGTAGAATGTATATTTGCTTATTCAGAACCAAAAAAGAGCATCAGGAATTAAGGAATAATAGGGAACAATATGATAATGAGGCCCAAATGACCATTGTTATGCTCTTTACAGATAATGATACCATATTCTTGTATGGCCATCAGAAAGACTGAAACACTACTGACATACACAAATCTACTATTGCAGATGTGGGTTTCTTTGTTCTTTAGATTTTGAATAAAATGAAAGATAAGGACAGGAAGATTTCTTTTTTTTATTTTTATTTTTGAGAAAAACAACCATTTTAACTCATTTATTTGCTGCTCACAATTTTCTTTCTTTTAAAAATTAAAAAAATATTTTAAAATATTTTTCCATGTTTACATGATTCATTTTCTTTCCCTCCCCTCTTCCATCTCTCCTAGAGCCAACAAGCTATTCCACTGGGTTGTACAAATGTTATAACTTGATAACTCTTTCCATATTATTCATTTTTGCTATAGAGTGATCTTTTAAAGCTTAAACCCCAATCACATACCCATATATACATGTGATAAGTGATGTCATATGTTTTTGCTTTTGCATTTTGACTCCCATAGTTCTTTCTCTCAATGTGGCTAACATTCTTTCACATAAGTCCCTCAGGAGTGTCCTGGCTTGTTGCATTGCTACAAGTAGAAAAGTCCATTATACTGTACAAACAGGAGGATTTCTGCAGAAGTCATGCCAGTACAATTTACCATGGCTATCAGGAAAGCCCTTTATAATATGAAATTTTTGTATTTCACAAATGATAGGCAATCAGAGGGGGAGAGATGGATAGCATGCTTGAAAATACATGGTATAGTGAGAGGCATTATAGTACAGTGGAAAGAATATAGCATTTAGAATGAGAGGATCTGAGTTCATACCTATCTCTGTCATTTACTCTCCACCTGACCTTGGGCAAATTTCTTAATTTCCCTGGGCTTTAGTTTCCTCATTTTTACGATGATGGGGATTAGATTAGATGAATTTAAAGTCCATCCCAGTCATAAATCCATGGTCCAATATGACCTCTAGGGTTCCTTCCAGCCTGAATTGATCATCATCTTCTGGGATCTACTCATCTAAATACTTCAAAATCTAACCCTGATACAACTGAGACAGTCATGTTTTGGTGTACCCTCTAGCATGTACTGCTTTCTTTTTTTTAATTTAAAAATTCTTTTTATTTTTTCTAGATTACATGTAGATATAATATAATATTTGTTTTCTGACATTTTGCAATCCATATTCTTTCCCTCCTTCCCATTCATCATTCCCTACCCCCAAGAAGTCAGGTAGGATGATATGGTTTGTACAGCATGTATTGCTTTCTTGAGAAGCACCTTTAACAACACTTTTCTGGGAAAACATGGATTGGAGCTCTTTGGGAATGAGATTTTATCAGTGCACCTTTCACAGTGTTTTGCTGCATATGTTCTGTAGGGAAGAACAATTTCAAGTTTTAGGAGAAATGAGAGATACCTAAAGTGAGACACTCTTTTGAATTCATTATCAGCATAGTCACGTGCTTTTTAAGGTTTTCCTCTACCCCATTATTTTTGCTTTGATAGATGCTGATATTACCATGTTCCTGATTAAATGCCTTGATTCCTATCTTTTTTTCTAGATTAAATGAGGTTTTAACAAGGCTTATGGGGTGATTCTTTGTCATTAAAATAACAAATGGTTTGAAAACCGCCTTCTGTCTCTTAGAAATCTACCAGCATTAGTGGACCATAATCCAGCTGGTAGCTGAACAATTGAATAGTGTGAAGCTATTGATGGAAAGAAAATGCACGATTTACTGTGTTTTCCCAGTGGGGATGGGGAGTCTCAAATGTTGCAGGCTAGGTTGGAAACTGTGATTTTCTGTGAATCTAATCCCTACATATGTGGTGGGGGATCTCTTTAGAGAGGACAGGATGTCTTTTGACAATTTGGTTTGCTTCGTGCCTTTGACTTATTTTAGAGAATATCAATGGTTTAGGAGAGCTAGTAGGAAAAAAAACAAATCATAGAGTCATAGAGTATAAAAATGGGAAGCGACTTTAGATCTTTAATTCAGTGCAATAGTAACTAGACTTCATGTCAGAGTCTCAAACTAGGCTCTGTCACTCACTACCTGTATAATCTTAGAGAAATTACTTAATCTCTCCCAGTCTCAGTTTCCTCATGTATAAAATGATGGGGCTAGACTAGTTGACATCTAAGATCTTTTCCAACTCTAAATTGACTCCATGTGTATAGAATATCAGAGTTGGAAGAAATTTTTGAATAGGAAAACACATTTGGAAGGGGCAAAAGATCACAGCATGTCAGAATATGAGGGAGACAGAGAGAGAGGGAGAAAGGAAGGAGGGAGAGAAGAAGAAAAGAGGATAGGGTAGGGGAGGGAAGGAGAGGGAAAGGAAGGAGAGGAGAAAGAGAGAGAAAATAGTTATTCTGGCCTTTTTGTTTTACAGAAAACAGTGGCCCAGAGAAACATTTGAGTATCTATTTTTTTCTAAATCTCAGAAATGGAGTAAGTGGAATGAGCATTATTTAGGAAACTAAAGCCAATTGGTTTTCAAACATAAGGGAAGGTTCAAAGTTGGTCCTGGGCAGAATGCTGAAGTAGCCTTACAAAAAATTCTGTTTCAAGTCTGGGGAATTGTCTCAACAGGGGGAGTTTTGAATCTGAGGTCTAGAAAACTTTAATTCATCTGCCTAGAGCACTGGTCTCCAAAGTTGAGGGTATATACATGAGGGGGATACAAGAATATACATTGTAAGTATACAAGAGCACAAAGAAAATTTTAGAACTGAGGCAAGCTGTATACCTATTTAAAGTGCTTCACCTTCCACTTCTGATGCCCCCATTCCCCAGACTGGGTCCATGACTCTGTCCAGTGACAGGCTTGTTTACTAGACAGGCAGGGTAGTCATTCTCTATCTCTGACTCCTGTTCTCCCCAGTCCTCCTCTGCTATAGTAAACTTGTCATTTATCACATACCTGGCATGTCACCTGGTCAATACTCTGCACAAGAGTGGAAACTAAAGCACCATCTGTGAGCAATACATGAATTTCTTGTTACCTACCTGGGTTCTTTTTGCTCTTATCCTCTACTTCCTCAGAATAAATTGGGGTATCTTGTGCTGGATGTGGGAAGAGTTGCAAAAAAGAGTTAGAGAGCAAAATGTACCTCAGTGGAAAGTAGTGGGAGTGGGAACCATAGCTGCAAGTAGCAAAAGGGGACAGGAAACAGAGAATGTCACTCCTAGGGAGCTGGGGGCTCAACTAGCCAAGCATAGACATCTCTCAGTTCTGAAACCCTATTTCCAACTCTTCTCAACACTCTGGAAATATTGTAAACAAATGTAGGAGGACATCTGCCACTAGGAAGCCAAGTATCTTCCCTCCCTTATTGTCCCTTTTCCCTAACCTAGAACAGCTATCATCTAGATAGGGAAGCTGGAGCATAGAGATTATATCCCTCCTCTCTAACATTTAAGAAGGTAGAAATTTACTAGTCAAATTCCACTTAAAAACTTTTGTGAAATTAGTGGACAAGATTGGAAGAAAAAAATGAATGTACAGCCAATGATACCCTTGTTTCATGAGGATCTACTAATTTTTGTAAGGAATCTTTTCCAGCTAAGACAATCATTAAAATCAAGTGGAAGGGGGGCAGCTGGGTAGCTCAGTGGAGTGAGAGCCAGGCCTAGAGACAGGAGGTCCTAGGTTCAAACCCGGCCTCAGCCACTTCCCAGCTGTGTGACCCTGGGCAAGTCACTTGACCCCCATTGCCCACCCTTACCACTCTTCCACCTATGAGACAATACACCAAAGTACAAGGGTTAAAAAAAAAATCAAGTGGAAGGAGTTCTAGTGCAGATTGAAACATTCCATTATTCATTTTATTTTCTCCATGAATTTTTCTCTAGTGTAAGCAATAGTAAGTATAAATATTTATAAATATATCAATATATTAATTATACATTATATACATATATATAATATGTTATATAATAAACTATTGCTTTATATATGTATTTCACAACATGAAAAGGGAAATATATATTATATAATAATATATTTACAAGCCATATCATATTGCCTGCCTTCTCAGGTAAGGAGGAGGGCTTGGAGGGAGGGGAAAAAGAACAAAACATAGATTTCTGGACATAGCTGATGTGAGAATTTGTTTCTTTTGGCTATGCATATTAAGATGTATTGCATATCTATAATAAATCATACATATATTATTATATTATATTTTTTCATGTGTGTATGTGTGTGTGTGTGTAATGGTAACTAAAAAAAAACCCAAGTAGCAAATTTGGCCTCAGATACTTCCTAGCTGTGTGACCCTGGGCAAGTCACTCAACCCCAATTGTCTAGAGCTTATCACTCTTCTGCCTTAGAACTAATACTTCGTATTGATTCTCAGATAGAAAGTAAGGTTTTAAAAACCAACCAAGTAGCATGATTAAATGAACTTAGAACAAGACCTTTTAATCTCTCCATTGCAAAGCATTAATCAAGATTTTCAAACAAAATGAAGAAGCATATTCAATCATATTCTTCTCATGGAAAATATTTCTCCAGCATTAATAAACAAAATTTAAAATATTTTAAAAGTATTTCATCTGTATCTCATTCTTTTCTATTTCTTTCTGTATGTTTTAAAATGTACACGATGTATTAGTAGAGTAGTATATAACATAATTTATGCATAAATACACATAATGAATTGGGGACCTTTGTTAAAAATTTTTGCAACTGATGGGATGCATGATAAAATGATGACAAAAATATTTTGATATTATGAGCCTAAAGCAACCTGGAATAATGTAACTAATCAAAGAGCTACCAAAATAAATACATTCCAGTTCCAGACTTTGTAGATTTTAAATAGCAAACATAAGTATCAATATGCAACTATCAATAGAGCCTTTTAAAATTAATGAGTACAATAAAGAAGATGCATTTGAATCAATTTAGGGAATTATCACTGAATTGTAGGGATATTAAAGGTTATCTGATCAACCACCCAAACAATGCAAGAATCTCTCTATGACATTCCTGTCAGTTAATTATTGAACTTCTCTGATAAAGCACCTCTACTCATGGACAGTTCCCAATCTATTGAGGCAACCCATTTGTGAAGTTCTTTCTTATATTGAGTCAATATTTAGCTCCCTGTAATTTCCATCCACGATCCTACTTCTGTCCTTTCAAACTGTGGAATATATATCTTTTCTCTCTTCCAAATATGACAAATCTCTGACTATTTGAATACAGAACTCATGCCTCTTCTACTTAAAAAATAATTCAACCACTTTTCCATATTACTTGGTTTTTTTGATACTCTGCCACATTAGCCTCTCTTTCCTAAATTCATGGTAGTTTGTCAATATGTCTCCTAAAATGTGGCTTCCTGAATTAGACAAACTATTCCAGGTATAGTGTGACCAGAGAATAATAAACCATTACTTCTCTTATTGGGCTATGCCTTCTATTAATGCAGCTTAAGATACCATTAGATATTTTGTTTTCTAAATCATTCTGCTAAGGGAAATGCCCATTCTCTTGTTCTCTTGCCAATTCAAATCCCACTAATTCTTTAGCTCAAGTTTCACTGTCTTCATTGTGCTTTCTGCTCCTAGAGCACAATGATCTCTCCCTTCTCTAAAATTCTATAGAGTACACATGGTTCATAATTTGATTAAAAATATGCCAGACTATCTCACAGTTTTGTTTATTTATAAATGACTTCTTGACTAGCTTGATATTACTTTGAAATTCTGCAAAGCTCTTAGCATACTGCTTATGACATTATGTTGTTCAGAGGTTTTTTAGTTGTGTCTCTTCATGGCCCCATTTGGGGTTTTTCTTGATACTGGAGTGCTGTGCTATTTCTTTTTCCAGCTCATTTTACAGAAGAGGAAATTGAGGCAAACAGCAAATTTTAAACTTGGAATAAAATGATATGGATTCCAATTATGGCTCAAATATTTATTATTGCTGTGAACAAGTCATTTCCTTTCTATGAGCTTCAGCTTCTTCATCCACAAAAATGAGTATAATAATATTTGCATTATCTCCTATGTAGAAGCATTGTGAAGAAAGAATTAAGAAAATTATAAAAAAGCATTTTAGACAGATGAGCTGTTGAGAGTTTGAAAAATCACTAGCACTGTCCATGTTGGGATATATAGTTTTGGTAGTTAGAATATGGGTGGATATCTGAGGGGGTTAATATTGAGAGTACTATTTGAATATTATATTTAATATTTAGTGTGTTTTGTTACCAAATGTATCCATGCAAGTGTGGTCATTTCATATGTACTTTAAAGAGCTGTCTAAGCTTGGAATTATAGTTGTATATAAGAAAAACAGTAAGTATTAATACTGTGCAGTGAATGGACTTTTTCAATCCAACTCAAGGGACATATGAGGAAGATATTTTTTCCTGAAGAAAAATTATAAGAATTTCAGTACCTAAGTAGGAATTTGAATCTGTTAAAAGAATATTGTTATATTCACTGACCAAATCTATCTATTAGATTTTATTTTTACTTATTTATTATTTAAACCTCCACTTTCTGTCTTAGTAACAGCTCTGAGATAGAAGTACCAACTCTAAGACAATGGCTAGGCAAATAAAGTCAAGTGACTTGCCTAGGGTCACCCAGCTAGGAAGTATCTGAGGTCAGATTTGAACCCAGGTCCTTCTATCTCCAGGCTAGATGCTTTCACCACTGTGTAATTTTATTGCCCCTCTAGTATTCCCTCCAAAAGTCTCTCTTTCATGTTGCTTGTATAAGGAGATGTGGGTGACTTTGCAGAGAGTTTTCCATCCACAGCCTACCACCATTGACTTAGGAATATGAAAAGAAATTGTCAAATTTTTATAGAGAAAGAAAGAACAGAGAATCATAATTTTAGGAAAGAGAAGGGACCTGAGAAACCATCTACCTGAACTCCTTCATTTTACAGGATAGGACTCTGACACTGAGAGAAATGAAGTGATTTGCCCAAGTCACAAGTAGTTAGCATCATAGATGAGTTCTTTGCTTCTAAGAGCCAATGTACTTTTCATCTACTGACCTGCTTCTTGAGCATAGTAACTTTTACCCTTTCTGACATTTTACTGTATAGGAAACTAAAGATATTTAATTAAATAAAATATATTTTTGTTCAATAGTTGAAATTTATACACAAGTCCAAAAGCCTGAGGGAGATTTTTTAGAAGAATCAGATAATTAACTGTAGATATCAATGGAAAAGAAAATTTGCTAAAGGGTGGCCAGGTTTCAATCTGAGATAGCATTCACTCACAAAAATGGTTTAACAAGTTCTCTAGTTATCACTTCTGTACCATGATAGACTGTTGTGTAATAGAAAAATTTTGGCCATGGAATTAAAAGGCCTGGGTTTGAGATCCATCAATTTCTGGTCAATGTGAGCCTTGGCAAATTTCTTCATCTTTCGGATCCTCATTTTCCTCATCTATAAAATGGAAATAAATATATAAAACCCAAACTGTTTATCTCACAGAATTTTTGGGAAGAAAATACTTTGTAATGCATTATGGTAATTATTATTGTTATGAAAGAGTTCAGATGTGGAGATCTTAATTTCTATCCTAAAGAACAATTAGAAATGGTGACGAGATACCTCACCTCTGGCAGGCATGAAAGTCTCCTTTCTGTGATCATGGCCTTCATCCCAGTTTAAATTGCTGGCACTTTCCCAAATTTCCCATTTTCAGTTTTTAACTAAATGTTCAAACCTTTTGTAACATATTAGCAACAACATAAAACATTAGTTGGCAGTGCTCTGAGGCTTTGAAAAGCTGCATGCCTGACAGCAAGGTTTATGGACGGTTGACAATAAAAGCTCCCAGGGTATAGTTTATAATTAAAAAGTGGCGCTGTTTGTTTATATCCCAAAGTTTCAGATGTTCTATTTTCTCATGGGCTGCTGATTAATTTGAACCTTGCCCATCATGCAGAGAAATGTCCAAAGGTGCCTAGTATGGCCTCAGTTTATCATTGAATTTTTTTCTCTCTCTCCCTTTGGCAATACATAGTTATTGCCCTGGGCAACATTGCTTCATTGCTAGTGAGAAAGAGACCAGGAGATTACTAATGGCCATGTCTCAATGTGAGTTCAATGCTCTCCCAAATGGCACATAAAAAACAGCTTCTCTGGAAAAGGGATTAGAACCTTGGACAGTGACTCTAGCTACACTATTGCCTAAGATTGTGGATACCCTCCTCTTTATTATCATTACCTTTCTTAGGAGTTATCCATCATAGGAGGGTACATAGAAAACTTTTAAGTTCATCACTTTGAGGAATCATATGGTTGGCTTTTTCTCTCCATAAAGACTAGGACTTTTTGTTTTTGGTGGTAAATTTCCTGGGCATAGAGGGGGAAAGAAAGTCATATATAGAACATGCTAAAGCAACCTTTCAGAAAGAAAATTAGTCTGTTATCACAATTAGGAAGGCAGGAAAAATTGATCTACAGAACAGGATAATAGTAGCTATGATAATAAGCCTAATTGGGGCACCAGCCTTTCTCTCCCTCTGAGACTTCCTGTAGTCAGTCTGTAAAAATTGAACTAGTTTAGACTTCTGGGCTGGTGTTTCTAAACTGTCTCTCATCCTATAGAGCTGACCTTGTTGTCAGGACAGAGAGTAGAAGGCCAGATATTTCAGAATAATGTAGCTCTGGGGAGCCTAGCTATCCATATAATTTCCCTATGTTCCAGAGTTTGTGCCCCCTTTGTATCATTTTTTGTCCACAAGGAGAGAGCAATTGTACTGCAAGCTATTGGCAGCCTTAAGGCCCAGCATATATGAATAGGGCTAGGTAGTGAGGTTGCTATGTCTCAAAGACAATAAAACTTGTGTCCTTGACAGCACAAAGGGCTTCCCTATTTTCACAGGCATGTGTATGCCAGAGGTCATATGATTCTGTTCCAGTCTGTCAAATAGTGGCTTTGTCAACATTAAGCCAAATATCTGGCTTGACTGATTTTTTACTGATTTGGCAGTGATACACTATTGACTTAATCACTACTATGAATACCTTAATAACTTTTAACAATAATATGAATCCATATTTGTCTCTATGATGCTTTAAGGTTTAAAAATCAATGTCTTACTGTTGTAATATTTTTCAGTTCTCACAATAGACACACGAATAAATGAAAAAAAACACTGTGTTAAGTATTTACTAACTCTCAAGCATTGTACTAAGTACTGAGGATACAAATAGAAAAAAAGAAGATAATTTTCAAGATGTTCACTCTGTGATAGGGGAAATAATGCATATAGAAAGTTCAGCAGCAGGGTGGATGGAAAGGGCCAGGGGTCTTTAGGATTCCTCACAGTATCTGCTTTACAGGCTGAAAGCAGGGGGACTGCCCAACCATCACTAGAAATGAGGAGAGTGTCTATAAGGAGTATATGTAGTTAGGAGTGAAGTATAGATGGCCTGGGGCAAGGGAGAAGAAGGGTGGTATAAGTTGGTGATAGAGTACTATTCCCATTTGATGGTTCAGGAATCTAGTATTTAGAGAAATTGCATGAGTTTTCCAAGGTTACATATTTAGTAAGTGATAGACATATCATATCCCACATCCTAACTCAGTTTTAATTCTGGAATGAAAATAAATAATAATAAATAAAATTAATGATTAAATTGATGGATGGCATAATGAATTAGTAAGGGAAATTAAAATGTGCTAAACACTAAAGTTGATGTCAAGTGTGTCAGTTATGCCTTTCCACAATGTGTCCACTGTCCAAGTTGCAAGTTTTAGTAGAATGAATAACATTCTGCTATTTCTCTCTCCTAAGCTCTAGTCCATATCTGCAACTACCTTTAGGATATCTCAAAAGGGTATCTTATAGGCATTTAAAACTCAGTGTGTCTAAAATAGAACTCAATCTCTTTATCCCTAAATCCTCCTCTTCCTAACTTTCCTATTACTGTCAGTGAGAAACTGTCTTCCCATTAGCTGAGACTCACAATCTTTGTGCCATCTTTAATGTCTCATTCACACTTACCCCATATATCTGATCTGTTGCCAAATGTAACTTAACATTTATCTATATGTATATCTATATCTATATATTCCTCCACCCCAACTTCTCTCCATTCATATAGTGACCACTCTAATTAGTACATATATCTTGGCTAGAATGCCAGAACAGTCATCTTTTTGTTGGTTTCTCAGTCTCAAGCTTCTTCCCTCTTCCCATTGTCCAATAAGCTGCTAAAGTGACTTCCCTAAAGCTCAGGTCTGTCCCAATCAGGCCCTGCTCAGAAAACTCCAGTGGTTCCCTGATTCCCTTCAGGATCAAATTTAAAGTCCTCTATTTGTCATTCAAAGGCCTTCACACCTGGACTCTTTCTACTTTTCTTATCTTCTTACATTTTACTTTTTTTCACATCTCTATGAGTTTCCAAAACACCGGCATACTTGCTGTTCTTCACACAACACTCTATTTCTCAATTTTACACTTAAAAAATCATTACCTTCTGCCTTAGAATTGATACTAAGTATTGGTTCCAAGGTAGAAGAGTGTTAAGGGCTAGGTAACACAGCTAGAAAACGTCTGTGGCCAGATATGAACCCATGACCTCCTGTTTCCAGGTTTGGCTTTCTATCCACTGAGTCACCTAGCTGTCCCTATTTTATACTTTTTCAATGACTGTCCCCTATCTTTGGAGTGTTCTCCTTTCTCACTTCTCTCTATTAATCTTCCTGATCTGTTTCAAAACTCAGTTCAAATCTTTCTTTCTTTAGGAGGTCTACATTGATTAACTCTGCTGCTAGTACCTTTCCTCTGAGGTTTCTTTAAATTAATAATGCATTTATTTTCTATGCACATAATTATTTACATAGTTATCTCCCCATTAGCATGTAAAATTCAAGGTTGGGATCATGTTTTTGCTTTTCTTTGTATTTCCCCAGCACTTGGCATAACAGATGACATATAGTAAGTCCTTTAAAAATACTTGTTGATTATTTCTATAGTTCTTTATAATTTACAAAGAATATTTCCTCAAATAGCTAGTACATTATTTTATCTTTATTTTAAATCTGAGAAAACTGAGGCTCTGAGAGGCTAAATGATGTGTCCATAGTGCTACGACTCCTAAGTGGAAGAACATTGACTTCAACCTACATCTTATGCCATTCAGTTCAGGACCCTTTGTTTGCTCTTTACTTTGTTGCTTTTCCAATCACCTTTTGGAGACAGTTAGGTGGCTTGATGGATATAGCACCAGGCCTGGAGAGGGGAGATTTTTGGGTCTAGAAATTACCTCAGACACTTCCTAACTGTGTGACCCTGAACAAGCCACTTAACCTTAGTTGCCCAGCCCTTACCTCTCTTCTGCCTTGGAACTCATACTTGGGATCAAATCTAAAACAGAAGGTAAGGGTTTAAAATAACACATTTTAGTTCTAATCCACAGGATAATTTCAATCCCTCTTTTGATTACTATTTTAAATGAATTTATGTAACCTACAGGTTAATTTGGCAATGTCAGAGAGGAGGCTGATATGCTCTTCACCTCTCTGTGGTTTACTTTCTCCTCTTCATTCTTGTTTATGCTTGTTATCTGTCTATAATTATTCTTTCTTCATCCCAGTGTAGGTTAACCCATTGAAATGGTGAAACAGCCTTTTATAGCCTCCTTGATAATGTTCTATGGCTCTCACCATGGTGGAGAAGAGCTGTTCACTCTCAGTGAATCAATTTTTAAATAATGAAGTGGTCTTTATTGAAGATGCTCTAACTACTTAGTAAATCTTCATTAAATTAACATTTGAGAGTTGCTTATTATTCCTATTCCCTAGTGCTATACTTTCTGTTCTGGCAGTGAGTGACCACAGCATTGTCTCCAGGGTAAAGAAAACAAGCTATACAGCCACAACTACATATGACATTTGGAAGGGATGCCCAATCTATTTTGCATTGCTCTGGAACTTGACTAGGGCTTTACAATTCTGCTCCTAAGTTTCTAAACCTAGTAGTAGCTTATATTTGCACGTCCCTCCTCTTCCTCCACCCCTACTAATAGCCTTGTTTTCTCCACATGTAAAATATGGTGTTCAGATGGAAGATATCTCAGACTCTTGAACACATTAGATTTTGGAGGAAAATTTACTCATAATAATTCTGAAAGGCGGGTGTACATGAATGATAATCACCTACTATACAGATGAGAAAAATGAGGATCAGAAGAATGAAATAACTTGATCAGAATAATAAAACTTATAAACATGAGAGCTCAGACTATAACCCAGGTTTTCTGACCTTAAGAGCACTCTTCTCTCTACTATACCACACTGCCACTCTTCTAAGTGAACCTCTGCATTTGGGGCTCAAAAATAAGAGTACCACCTAGTATTATTTATATTTGGTAGACTTATTGTATAAACAATAATAATAATAATAATCTAGATTCCATAGTAATTTAAATGATCAGAGATTTACTACTAGAAGAGACCTTAGAGGTCATCTATGTAAAGAGGGATTAGGAGGATTTTGGGTGTAGTGGTAGACTAGCTAGTAAGTAGTAGAAAGACCCTTCCTCCCTCTCAACCATCCCTCTTTACTGGGAGACAATTGGGTTTCCCTGAGTGGAAACCAGGAACCCTTGGAAGGTCGTGCAAAGACTGAGGGGGTTGAAGGGATGTTGTCCCCTCAAGGAGAAATGAGTGAAACCCCGATAGGATGTTGGTGCCAAGTCAAGGCACACAGAAACTTACTCCTTACTCACAGCAGGGGAGTCAGGCTTAAAATGGAGATCAGCCCGACTCCCTTTACTATCCCTTCCAGTAGTCTTCCACCAATAGAATCATGCAGGTCTGACTGGATAATCTTGGGTGTTTAATTCAAGGAACAACTAGCAGAGGGAATGGGAATAGGGGTTCAATAGGAAAGAGGGAGCAGGACAATCTAATCCCCAAAGTCCTTCACTGTGTCAGGTAGCCACCAAGTCTAAGACCTTAGGGTGTTCCCCAAACACAGCTTCACTTTCCCAAGCCCACTAATTTATATTTCTAAAGCTATGGTTGATGTAAGTCAAGGAGGGATATTGCTGGGCAAAGCCCAAGGCAAGTGGGGTCCTGGAACCAACTCACCAAAGGAAGTCCAGAAACCCCCAAACTCTGTTGACACTGTTGCAGGTAAAATGAATCACAGGAAACAAGCTGTCTCAGGAGAAAAGCAGATCTTCTTTTGTATATCAAGGAAAAGTCCCCCAAAGCTCATTTTTGAGGGTCACAGAGCCAGTTTCAACCAGTTCCCACTCTGGTTTCCCCCCAAAAGCTGCTTCTCAGGCTTCTCTTTCCCAGAAGTCTCAGCTCTTTCTCAACTGTCTCTGGCCTCTTCTTCCTCAACATTCTTATTCAGCATATGGTTTAGAAGAGGTAAGACAATATATAAAAATTTCTAATGCAAAATGTCATGTAGAAGGAGTAAAAAGAGCAACCAGAGAATTGAAAAGGAAGGGATCATTTTCAAGCAGGAAGACTGAGGTCAGGAAATCTGCAAAGATTTCTTGGAGGAGAATGCACTTTTGCTGGGGAGTCTCCAGGGATGGATCACTCAGTGACACATCCTGCCTTTCTCATTGTGAAGTAAGCATGAAGAGCCAGCCTGC
This sequence comes from Gracilinanus agilis, assembly GCF_016433145.1. Lineage (NCBI taxonomy): Eukaryota > Metazoa > Chordata > Mammalia > Didelphimorphia > Didelphidae > Gracilinanus > Gracilinanus agilis. The sequence goes on along the minus strand of NC_058131.1, from coordinate 386,138,653 downwards.
TATGTAAGCAGTCTCGGGCCCATCCCTTCTAGCAATAACCTGGTAGATAACAATCTTAATCCTGCTATGACTGATCATGGTAGGTAAGGCTGAATATGGAATTATGGCAGAAATGCAGGAATTGTCTATTTGGGTCATTCAAAATTCATTGCCTTCTTTTTCTTTCCCTTTCAGTATGCCCATCAATGTCTGGCCTGCTCTGTGGGTATTAAATATCTACTCAAAAGAAATTCTAAAGAGTATGTCATGCTATGATGTTATTTCATGATGAAACCCTTAGGTCACTTGTTTAGATCATGGTGTTACATATGGGTCAAACATTAAGTAGTATATGCAGAAAGTTCTGAACTAGAAATGAGAATCAGAAGAACTGGTCTCTAGCCACTGTGTCCAACACCATAACCTCACTGTGTAACCAGGGCAAATCACTCTCCTACATTTGGGCTCCAGTCTTTGAATCTGTAAAATGAAAGGCAGGATGAGATTGGACTAGTTAATCTCTAACTCTCTTCCAATGCCAATATTCCATGTTCTGTGTTCTAAGTTACTATCCAGCCCTGCTATTCTATATTCTAAGGTGTTTCAGTATTTTCATTCTATGACTTTTGCACTAATACTCTTTTAAACCCTGACATTCATTTATTCAGAATACATTTAAGAACCTACTAAATGTCAGGTACTCTCCTAGGTGCTGAAGATACAAAGAAAAAAAAAAAAGAAATAGACCCCCACCTTAAGAAGAGTATATTTTACTGATGAGAAACACATTAACAGAAAAATAAATACAAAACATATACAATGCCACATTATTGTGGACAGAGGTGGGGAAGAGTACTAATTACTGGAGGTATCAAGAAAGAGCTCATAGAGGAAGTAGAATTTAGACTAAACCTTAAAGTATATTAAGGATTTTAAGAGAGTGAAGGGAAGAAAGGAAGCATTGAAGGTGTGAGGGACAGTCTGCAAAAACAAGGAAGTAGGAAGTAGAATGTCATTTACAAAGAACAAGTAAGCCAATTTGGCTGGAACATAACAATGAGGGGCAGCAATGTGAAATCACTCTAGAAATAGTGTTAGGTTCCAGTTTGTGGAAGACTTTAAATGAAAAAGTGGTTCAGATTTTATCCTTCAAGCAACAGAAAACTGCCTAAACTTCTTGGGTAGAGGGTGATACAATCAAACTTATGCTACATAAATACAACTTTGGCAGCTATATGGAGAATAGATTTTGGTGGAAACTGACTGGAGGCAGAGAGACCAGTGAGGAGGTTATTCCAATAGTCTAGGTGAGAGGTGACAAGGACATGAACAAGGGGGTATTAATTTCTTAGGGGAGAGGAGAGGAATGCAAGAGTTTTGCAGTGGGAGAAGTAGCATGATTTGATAACTGATTGTATGCAGTGGTTCCCAAACTTTTTTGGCCTTCTGCCCCCTTTCCAGAAAAAATATTACTTAGCTCCCCCTGTCACATACTATCACCACCCACTTACAGTTATTCACAGCCCCCAAATGCCCCTGTGGCCTTCACCACTCTCCTGGATCACTGCAGCACCCACCAGGGGGTGGTGGTGCCCACTTTGGGAATCACTGGTCTATAGGGGCGATGAAAGAGAGTAAGATTTAGTGATGACCTCAAGGTAATGAACCTGGGAACCTGGAGGGATAGTGATGTTCTTGACAGAAATAGGGAAATTAGGAAGAAGAGTGGGTTTCAGGAGAAAGATACTGAAATTCCTTTTAGAATGTTGAATTTGAGATGTCTATGGGACATATTGTTGGAGATGTCCATTAGGCAAATGGTGGTGTGGTATCACAAGTAAGAAAAGCTAGGAAGTCATGTAAATATAGATAATAATTGAACACAGAGACACAATGATATCACTAAGAAAGATGTATCAGAGAAATAAGAGGACCTAAGACAAGGTCTTAGGGGGAATCTAAAAAGATTTTGTAGAAGCAGACAGGAAAGGGATGAGAGAGAGACAGACAGAGACAGAGACAGACAGACAGACAGACAGACAAAGAGATATTTTTTAAAACCAGTGTCATGAAAATCCAGGAAGGAGACAGTGCCCAAACACAGGAGGCTAATATTGTCAAACATGGAGAAATCCAGAAAGATGATGAATAGGAGCAGATTATTTGATTTAGCAATCAAGGGATCACTCTAGTAATCTTGTTCTTCCCATGGAGTTCTACTTCTTGTGCAAATTCCATTTCCACCTTCCACTCATTTACTTATTCTATCACCTTTCTGCTTTGCATCCAAAGAGGGCACCAGACTTCATTTCTAGCCCTGGGCAGCCATCTCACCTATGCATGATCACATTGGTGAAGGGTAGGGAGTGAGAACTAAACAAGAGAATGTAGATAGACCAATACATACTTCATTTTCAATATTGGTAAATCAATTATAAGTTGACAACCTCCTTCTGGTGGTGAATTAAGAGTGAGGATGCAAAAAGATGAGGTGCATCCTTCTTTAATAAGTATGCAGATAGATGGCTTATGGTGGATAGAGTGCTGGGTCTTGAGTCAGGAACACTTGCATTCAAATCTGACTTCAGATGCTTATAAGCATTGTAATCCTGGGCAATTATTTAAGCTTTGTCTTGCCTCTATTTCCTCACCTGTAAAATGGGGATCGTTATAGCACCTGTCTCACAGGGTTGTTGCCAGGCTCAAATAAGAATATTTCTAAAGCACTTAGTACATTAATAAAGGCTTATTTCAGGGGCAGCTGGGTGGCTCAGTGGATTGAGAGCCAGGTCTAGAGATGGGAGGTCCTGGGTCCAAATCTGGTCTCAGACACTTCCTAGTTATGTGACCCTGGGCAAGTCACTTAACCCCCATTGCCTAGCTCTTACCACTCTTCTGCCTTGGAACAAATACACAGTATTGACTTTAAGATGGAAGGTGAGGGTTTATAAAAAATGCTTATTTCCTTTTTCTGTCTCTTTAAAGTACTGAATTTCAAGATCTGAAGTAGAATTCTAACTATGACACTTACTAGATTTGCAATCTTGGATATATTACTTAATTTATTTGAGTCTCAATTTCTTCTTCTCTAAAAGAGGGATACTAATGCTTGCACTTGCTGCAAGGACAGTAGTTTGAAAATTTTAAAGTACATTAGGAATCTGAGCACTTTTATTTTCCCATGGAAGGTACTGCAAACATTTTGACAATAATCACTCCCAGTTGTCCCAGTGAAATGCAGCAGAGCCACTGATAGAAGCCGTCAGCATCCTATATTTATGAAAATGAAGAAAAACAAATAAACAAACAAACAACAAAAATCCTAACCCAGAATCTGCAGAGGAGAACAGTAAGCCTGTCACTGTGAGAGTGACAGAGATGATGGAGCTGGTACAAACATGACAACTGACCTCTCCTGGTCGTAATTAGTGGCCTAAGGCTAAGCTAGTAGCAAGAGTGGGAGGAAAACAACACTCACCACCCAATTAAAAGACAGTGACTGCTTAAATTTAGAAACTGGTCGTGCCACACTGTGGGAGCCACACCAGGGATGAAAGTCAATTGCAATTTTCTTGCTTCCCATGCCATTCTTGCATGCCAGAGCCAGATAATTAGGGGCAGTGTGAATCTGCAGATTTGGAAATCAGGTCTGGTGGGTTTTGTACATGTTTGCTCTCTGTGTGTACATGTCTCTCTGTCTGTCTGTCTGTCAGTGGGACCCTTATGCTCAGGCATGGGCATCCTATCTGCACATCAGCTTTTCAAAACATGGGTGAATGAATTATTTTACTGGAGGAGGAGTGAAGAAGGGTTGACAAGTATTTATAGCTCCTGTTAGGAAGTGATAATATATATATATATATAATGTTATATATTATATGGAATAATGTGTATGTATTATGATATAATATAAAATATGAAAAAATATGTAACATGATACATGCACACATATTTATATATAAATGTATGTGCACACGCACATATTATTGACCCCAAATAAAAATACATTTTAATGTGATGGAAAGAACATCAGATTAGGAAATCCAGAGATTTGAGTCAATGCCCCAGCTCTGTCACTCTTGGTGTTAAGGAAAATTACTTCCCTTTTCTGAGCTCCTTTTTCCTCATCTGCAACTATAAGGTGGAGATGATAATATTTCTATCCACTTTTTACAAAGATTTTGTAAGCCAAGTGCTCTGTAAGCCTCATAACACTATATAAATGTTATTGTTTATGATTAACTAAAAAATGAAGTGATGTTTATTGCCCCATTCTAATGCATTTCCTATATTTCAATATTCTGTGCTCTAAGCTCCCTTTCCAGCTCTGATGTTCTATATTTCCCATGGTCTAAGGTTCCTTCTACCTCTGACATGCTTTGATTCATGACCATGCCTCAACCATCTCTACTTTGCTCATCTTTAGTTACTTTTATATAAATAGGTTACATTTCCAGTTCAGAATAACTAAAGGAATTTGACTACTGCCTTCTCCATCTCTGATATTTCAGAGAAGAAATAATATGACATTGTTGATCAGAGATGAGAAGCCCTATGATTGAATTATTAAGAGCCTAAGAAATGTCATCAGAATGTATGGACACATTATAATACAGTTCCTCAATTCATATGCCTACTAAGTTCCCCCAAATGTAGTAAATTGGAAAGAACTGACTTCTAGTGATAGACCTGCTATAAACCAATTGAGTGATCTTGGGAAAGATATTTTCCTCTCTTTCTGAACTTATTCTTATCCTCATCTCCTATATCTTTCCAGAACCTTATTCTATTAGTCATTCCCCTCTTCTCTCTTACATTACATTTCTCCCTATTCACTGGTTCTTTCTTTGTTACTCACATATAGACCCAGCTTTTCCCTATCCTTAATTTTTTTTACTTTGTTATTCCTTCAAAACTCTGGTTTTCTCATCCTCAAACTATCATCCTATATCTTTTACATGACTAAACTCTAAGAAATAGTAAATTATACAGGCTGCTTCCATTTTGCTAGCCATTCAGTCCTTAATTCTTTACAATTTAGCTTCCAAACCTACTACCACATTCTTCTTAAACTGTTCTCTCAAAGAACATCAGTAACTTAATTATTAAATTCTATTAATTTTTCTCAATCCTTAACTCAATTGATTGTTCTGTCCATTAGATAACTGCCCTACCTATGTCCTCTACTATTTCCCCTACCTTCATGTCCTCTTGACTTTGGTGATACTGATCTTTCTTGGTTTAATGCAATTCAATTCAAGAAACATTTATTAAGTACTACTATGTGCTAGGTGCTGAGGACACACACAAAAAATCCCTGCACTCTGGCATTATACATTCTACTAGGATTTAGACGAGGTGTGATGGAAATAATATGCATACAGATAGGTAAATATAAAATTAGATACAAAATAAATTCAAAGTGATTTCAGGGAATGGGGGAGCTTTACTATGTCGGGTCATTGTCCTAGCTTCCTATCTTCATTGAGTATAAAGATTCTGTCTTTGGTCCTCTCACAATATTTTCCCTTAACAAACATATATCTGCATCCATGCTTTCAGATAGCACTTGTTTGAATATGACTCCCAAATCTATATATACAACTCTACACTATTGGACTCCAGGTTTATATCTCCAACTGTGCTGGACAGGTTCATTTGGATGTTTCTGCAGTCTTGAAATCAATGCATCCTTAACTAATTTCACTAGTTTTTCTCTGGCCTGTCACTTTTCCCCAACTTCCTTATTTTTGTTAATGGTACCAACATCTATTTTGTTATTCCTATTCTTTATTTCTGATAATGGCACCAACATCAGTCACTGAACTACAAAATCACAGAAATCATCTTTCAAGGGCTTGCTAGTCTTTTTGATTCTTCTTCCTCACCATTTGTTGAACCCATCCTCTTCTCTCCATTTAAACTATCACTCAGTTCAGTCCTCATCACTTTCTTCATGGACATGTGGAATGATTTCCTAATTGGTTTCACTGCCTTAGGCTTTCCACTTTCCATCTCATCCTTCACATGGCTGTCAAAAATAATCTGGGAGTTCTAGTCAAACAATGTTTTTCCCATGTTCAAAAATTTTCTGTGGTTCTCTATTACTAGAGGGTAAAGGCCAAGTTCCTGAGCCCTATACTTAATACTCTTCATTGTTTTCAATTCATCTTTCCAGGCTTATTTTTCATTACTTTCTTTCACAAACTCTATGTTCCAGCCAAATCAGACTACTGTCTGTTCCCTAATCTCATCTTGCTATCTCTTGCATTCAGGCAAACCATTTTCCATGCCTGGTATTACAATCCCTTCTCCTTCTTGCCTTTCAAAGTCCTTTAAAAAAACAGATAAATTTGTTTAACACATACATACATTCACACACAAAATCTTCTAAAGCATGTTTCCAAAAACAATCAAACGATACATAAAAATGATAATGATTGATCTATTTATTTCCATATTCTTTTTAGAAAAAAATTCAACCCTTACCTTTTGTCTGAGAATGTTTAATGATTTTGTTCTAAGACAAAAGAATGGTAAAGGTGGCAATTGGGGTTAAATGACTTAAGAAGGGTCTGATGCCAGATTTGAAATTAGAACCTGTCTCTAGGCCTGAATCTCTATCTACTAAGCCACCAGTCTGTCGCTGTTTCCATATCCTTTAGTTATTTATCATTTTTAAAGGAAAGGAAGTCTGTATGTATATGATTCAACCTGGAATCCTCCTTTTTTAAAGGTTCAGTTCAGGTATCCCTTACATCCTCCATAAAGTCTTCCTTGATCCTTCAACTGAATGCCTTTTCTTTTGCCTCATTTTTATCTAGAGCACTTTGTTCTTACCTTTTATGATTCCTATCATACTCTGCCATGGATCTACACACATATACATACATACGTGTATACACAGATATTCATGATATCCTTTATATATTGTATCTTGTCTATTTGTTTCTCTTATCATTATCAATCTGTCATATCAATACTGTAAACTCCTTGAGGGTAAATACAACATCAATCTTTGTGATCTTAGTATCTATTACCAGTACCACACTGTACTTAGTGAGTACTTAATAAATGGCTTTTGAATCTCTTGTCCTTAAAACAAGATTATCTCTAAGTCTTCCTCAGCTCCAACATTTGATAATTTTGGAATTTATTTTTTGTTTTTCACAGCATGATCTGCTAACAATTAAAAAAAAACCCAACAACACAACAACTGGAAAAATCTGTTACTGCAATTTATGTCTTTATTGTGCTCTCTTCACTCTCTCTATAACTCAATGACTAGCTTATGCCAAAGGCAGACATCTCTGCCTACTTTAAATTAAGCCTGAATCTGCTTGTTCTTGGTCTTTGATTTTGAATGTTATTTTGTTGTGTGTTGATCGTTTGTCACACTGGCTGACAGGCCTCTTGGCAATGACCTCCTTTTAAAAGAGAAAGAAAAGTAATACATTCTTGGACAATGAAGGATCATTATAGTAATGAGTCAAGTCAATAGAGGTTGGTTATGGATCAGTCTATTTTCTGTGGAGGGTAAACATGGGAAAATCTCCCTCATCTGGAAATGTGATTGCAGTTGCCAAGGCTGGTCGATTCTTTACTTTGATACTCTGAAAGAACTGTGATTTCCTTGGTGTTGATAGTCTACATCAGTGAAGATCACAACTTGTCTGGGCCTTTTCATCCTGTGTGATTCATGTCTGTGTTTATGTGCTCCATAAGGAACACACTCAATACTCAAGGAGATCTTCTACTGGTTTTAAATGAAGGGACACCAGTGATACTTGGCACTGTGTTTTCTTTCTGCAGCTGATCAGTCTATTTATTTTTGAAGTCAAAAGCACCTTTCGTGCCATTTATCACATGTAGAAATGTAGCATCATAGTAGGATATAGAATGTGATAGATAATAGTAATATCTAACATTATCAGAGTGCTTAAGGTTTACAAAGAGCTTCATGTGCTTTTCTCATTTTGATACTCCCGAGATCCTGTTAAGGAGTTGGCATTATTACTCCCTTTTTACAGATGAATGATCTGAAGTTGAAAGGTTAAATGACTTCCTCAGGATAATATGGCTTGTAAGTCCCTGAGGCAGCATTTAGTCCAGGTCTTCTTAACACCAAGTCTGGAACTCTATTCATGATGCCACCTGACTGCTTCATACAACCATCTCTTAAGAACTAAAACTGAGAATTGAGTTGGGACTTCTGGTTAAGATGGCGGCAGAGTAAGGAGCAGCTGCTCGATCTCTCCTGACTGAACCACACAGGACCCCTCAAGGGGAAATAAAAACGAGTCCGGAGGAACGAAGGAACCCCACAACAGGGTGCAGCATTGAAAGTATGCAGAATCGGGGCATTTCCACACTTTAAAGGGGTGAAACAGCTCTCACTAAAACACGAGAGGAAGAAGCCCCTCCCCCAACCCCCACACCGCACAAGCCGGTAAACAGGACTGGGGCAACCAGATAATCACTGGCAGCCCCTGAGCCTGTACCTGTGCGCTGCAAGAGGAGGGACCCCAGGTGGCTGGGACTTTCCCTGAGCGCCCACGTGGGTGAAGGCACCGCCTCTGGCCGGGACAAAGGCCCCTAAAACGCAGCCTTTCCCAAGCTCTGAAGGCATCGCCTCAGGGGCGAATAAAGATCTCCAGCCCACGGACTTTCACTACCTTCTGCGGGGGTGAAAGCAGGGCCCTAAGAGCATCAGCGCAGGCAAAGGCAGTGCCCTAGGCTTGAATAACGATCTCCAGCCCAGGCTTGGACCTCCAGTGAGGACCCGGTGCAGACCTGAGCGTGGCTGTGGAAGCAGCCCCAAAGACTGCTAAAGGAACCTCGGGCAGAGGGGCAGACCGGGAACTACCAGGAGGCCTGACCCCCAAGGACAAGGAGACCGGAGCCCTCCCCCCCCAAGCTTGCAAGGCCCAGGCAGACCCGGAGTGCAAAGACAAAGCGGAAAAGGGGCGGGGCTAACAATGGCCAGCAATAAGGAAGTCCAGAAGAAAAAGACCATCAAGAGAAACTCTGGAACACTCGACAACTTCTACACAGAGAAAATCCAGACAACAGAGGAGGGAAAACAAAAATCCAAACCTCCCCCCAAAAATGAAAGCTGGTCACAAGTTATGGAAGAGTTTAAAAATGAAATGCTGAGGAAGATGGAAGAAATCTGGCAAGAAAATAACAGTTTAAAAGGCAGAATTTCGCAATTGGAAAGTGAGACAAGACAACTGAAGACCAAAAATGACCAGATTGAAAAGGAAAACCAAAACATTAGAGCCGAAAACCAGTCCTTAAAGGCTAGAATCGAACATTTAGAAACCAATGATCTCTCAAGACAACAAATAAAACAAGAACAAATAAAACAAAGTCAAAAGACTGATAAAATAGAAGGAAACATGAAATATCTCAATGAGAGAGTGACAGACCAAGAAAACCGGTCTAGAAGAGATAACTTGAGAATCATTGGTATTCCAGAAAAGGCAGAAATTAATAAAAACTTGGACTCCATACTCAAAAAAATTATTCAGCAAAATTGCCCTGAAATTCTACAACAAGAGGGCAATATAGACATTGAAAGGATCCATAGAACACCCTCTACACTGGACCCAGAAAAGTCAACACCCAGAAATATAATAGCGAAATTGAAGAGCTTTTGAGTCAAAGAAAAAATCTTATAAGAAGCCAGAAAGAGACAATTCAAATATCAAGGAGCACCAATAAGGATCACACAGGATCTGGCAGCCTCAACACTAAAAGAACGCAAGGCTTGGAATACAATATTCAGAAAGGCAAGAGAGCTGGGCCTTCAGCCACGAATCAACTACCCAGCGAAACTAACCATATACTTTCAGGGGAAAGTATGGGCATTCAACAAAATTGAAGAATTCCAAGTTTTTGCACAAAAGAGACCGGGACTAATTGGAAAGTTTGACACTCAACCACAGATATCAAGAGAAAGATGAAAAGGTAAATAAGAAACAGAGGGAAAAGAAAGAAAACTCATAGTCTTTTAAGCTTGACTCTTTAAGGGCATAAATAAGATCTAATTATCTGTATTACTAGGTGGAGAAATGCTATGTATAATTCTCTGTAGTGAACTCTATACACTATTATAATATTCACTATTATAGCAACCAGAAGAATAATTCATAGGGAGAGGACAGGATACTAAATGGTCTAAGATGACATGGGGGGGGGTGGGAAAGAGGGGAGGAATAGTAGGGGACACCAAGAAAAATCCGAGTAAATTAGAAAAATAAGATATGCTATTACACACAAAGAGGGGATGGGAAGGGGAGGGGATAAATACTACCATAAGAAGGAGAGGAAGAGAGCATTAAGAGGTAATAATCAAACCTTACTCTCAGTGTAATCAACCCGGAGAAGGAAGAGTAGCTTTATTATCCATCTGGATAAAAAACTCCATCTAACCCTACTGAGAAAGTCAGAAGGGATAAACCAAAGGGAGCAGGGGAGTGGGGAGGCCAAAAAGGGAGGGAAGAAGAAGGGGGAGGGAATTCATTCGGTCTTTAAAAAAACAAAAAGAAGGGAACAACAAGGGAGGGGACAGAAAGGGAAGTCAATCAAGGGAGGGGATAAGGGATACTGGCTGAAAGCAAACCACTGGTGTAAAAGAAAATAGTGCAATAAGAAGGAGTGGGTCTAGGGGAGGATACAAAAAATGTCAGTGAATACACAACTAACAATTGTAACTCTGAATGTGAACGGGATGAACTCACTCATAAAACGGAAGCAAATAGCAGAGTGGTTCAGAAACCAAAATCCTACCATAGGTTGTCTACAAGAAACACATATGAGGCGGGTAGACACACACAAGTTCAAGGTTAAGGGTATGAGCAAAATCTTTTGGGCATCAAATGAGAAAAAGAAGGCAGGAGTGGCTATCATGATCTCTGACAAAGCCAAAGTAAAAATAGATATGATTAAAAAAGACAGGGAAGGTCATTACATCCTGATTAAAGGCAGTATAAACAATGAGGAAATAACACTGCTCAATATATGTGCACCAAGTGGTATAGCATCCAAATTCATAAAGAAGAAACTGGCAGAGCTCAAGAAGGAAATAGATAGTAAAACCATAATAGTGGGAGATCTAAATATTCCTCTTTCAGATCTAGATAAATCAAACCAAAAAATAAATAAGAAAGAGGTAAGAGAGATGAATGAAGTCCTAGAAAAATTAGATCTAATTGATATGTGGAGAAAAATAAATAGGGACAAAAAGGAATACACCTTCTTTTCAGCTGCACATGGTACATTTACAAAGATTGACCATGTAATAGGGCATAGAATCATGGCAAACAAATGCAAAAGAGCAGATATAATAAATGTAACCTTCTCAGATCATAATGCGATAAAAATAATAATCAGTAAGGGCACCTGGACAGGCAAGTCAAAAACCAATTGGAAATTAAACAATATGATTCTTCAAAACCAAATTGTCAAAGAAGAAATCATAGAAAAATCAACAATTTCATTGAAGAGAATGACAATGATGAGACATCCTACCAAACTTGTGGGATGCAGCCAAGGCAGTACTCAGGGGGAAATTTATATCCTTGAGTGCATATATTAACAAATTAAGGAGGGCAGAGATTAACGAATTGGGCATGCAACTCAAAAAATTAGAAAGCGAACAAATAAAAAAACCCCAGATGAAAACTAAATTAGAAATACTAAAAATTAGGGGAGAAATTAATAAAATCGAAAGTAAAAGAACTATTGAATTAATAAGACTAGAAGCTGGTATTTTGAAAAAACAGATAAAATAGACAAAGTACTAGTCAATCTAATAAGAAAAAGGAAAGAAGAAAACCAAATTGACAGTATTAGAGATGAAAAGGGAGACCTCACCTCTAATGAAGGGGAAATTAAGGCAATCATTAAGAACTATTTCGCCCAAGTATATGGCAACAAATATAACAATTTAGGAGATATGGATGAATATTTACAAAAATATAAACTGCCTAGATTAACAGCAGAAGAAATAGAATGCCTAAATAATCCCATATCAGAAATAGAAATTGAACAAGCCATTAAAGAACTCCCTAAGAAAAAATCGCCAGGGCCTGATGGATTCACAAGTGAATTCTATCAGACATTCAAAGAGCAACTAATCCCAATACTATACAAATTATTTGATATGATAAGCAAAGAAGGAGTCCTACCAAATTCCTTTTATGACACAAATATGGTACTGATTCCAAAGCCAGGTAGACCAAAAACAGAGAAAGAAAACTATAGACCAAGCTCCCTAATGAACATAGATGCAAAAATCTTAAATAGAATATTAGCAAAGAGACTCCAGCAAGTAATTACGAAGGTCATCCACCATGACCAGGTGGGATTTATACCAGGAATGCAAGGATGGTTCAACATTAGGAAAACCATCCACATAATTGACCATATCAATAGTCTAACAAACAAAAATCACATGATCATCTCAATAGATGCTGAAAAAGCCTTTGACAAAATACAGCATCCATTCCTATTGAAAACACTGAAAAGTATAGGAATAGAAGGACCTTTCCTAAAAATAATAAACAGTATATACCTAAAACCATCAACAAACATCATATGCAATGGGGATAAATTAGAAGCCTTCCCAATAAGATCAGGAGTAAAACAAGGATGCCCATTGTCACCTCTATTATTTAACATTGTACTAGAAACACTAGCAGT
>NC_058131.1:386093502-386120972 GCF_016433145.1 Gracilinanus agilis | reverse complement strand
CTTCTGTACCAGCAGCAATGCAATGACCCAGGACAATTCTGAGGGATTTATGGTAAAGAATGTTACCCACATTCAGAGAGAGAGGAGAGGAAACATATAAGAAAAGCAACTGCTTGAACACATGGGTTGGGGCGGACATGATTGAGGGTGTGGACTCGAAACTACCACACCAATGCAACCACCAACAATTTGGAAATTGGTCTTGATCAAGAACACATGACAAAACCAGTGGAAATGTGCGTCGGCCATGGGTGGGGGTAGTGCGGGGGGTGAAGGGGAAAGTAGGAGCATGAAACATGTAACCATGTTAAAAATGATTATTAATAAATGTTAAAAAAAAAGAACTAAAACTGAAAATCACACAGGGTTAAAAGCAAATGGTGATCTGTAGGCTGTAACATATAGCCAATGAAGAACTTCAGAGAAGAACAGGAATCATTTATATCATCATGGAAGTGTGTGTTATGAAGAAAGGAAGGGCTGATCTTGTGCGGAGGATAGGGGATGTTATTCCATTTCCAAGTAGGTTTCTGTGATTTTATTTCTTCTGAGAGTGTGGTGTTTTATTATAAATAGTCACAGAGAATTTCCTAGTGAATATATATAGTCTTTACCTTCACTCTTAGGATTAATACTAAATATTGAGTTCCAAGGCATAAGAGTGGTAAGGATTCAGCAACTGGCAAACTGGAATTAAGTGACTTCCCCAGGACCACATAGCTAGGAAGTATCTGAGACCATATTTAAACCTGGGCCAGATTTGAACCTAGGACCTCTTGTCTCATGTCCTAGTGTTCTATCCACTGAGCAACCTAGTTGCTGCCAAACAGAGAGGCTTTTACTCTGGTTGGCACTTTGGGGCCATTGAAAAACATGAAAATTCAGTGGATTTGGGGTCAGGAAGATCTAGTTCAAATTTAGCTGTAGATCACTTAACTTCTTTGAGGCTCATTTCCTTATCTATGAAATGAGGAGGTTGTGGTGGTTTAACTAGTTGGCCTCTGAGGACCTTCCACTTTGAAATCTATGATCTTATGAAATTACCATTTGATTTCCCAAAGACATCTAGCTAGACATCTCCTTTTCCTCATTGTCTACTACTGCCCAGATCATTGGTCATAGGTAACACAAAGACGTGCAAAATGAAGATCCAGTTGAATTGTGGATGTAGAAGAAAGAAGACTCAACTATGAGTCAGGAGAATTGGATTCTAGTCAGTGCTATGATAGAAAATGTTTAACAACCAGCTCTCTTAAAAAAAGTATTATTAACACTTTCTCCATCACTTACTCAAGTTAGAAGTCAACAAAACACTCAATTAAGTTGATTTTAGGTGGCTTAATGGCACTTCTGGTTCTAGTACCAATTCAGCTTTGTGACTTTGGTCAAGATATTTCATTTCTGAGGAAGGATGTGAAAATACAGAAAAGGCAGTTCTATTCATAATCATAAGATCATGGATTTAGAGATGGAGAAGACTTAAGAGTTGCCCAGTCCTCTCATTTTATAGAGAAGGAAATGAGTTCAAGAATGGTTAAATGAATTACCAGAAACATCCCTTACATCCACTTTCAAGTTCATTCCTTAAAAATTTCTCTCATGGACTATTTCAATAGCTCCTAATCAATGTCTTTTCCCCTAGCCTCTACCCCTTCAAATTTATCTTGACTTGCTGCCTCAGTATTTTTCCTAATGAACCTATTTTTATATGGTTTTATTATCTGATTTTATTGCTATTTTGTTCTTTTACTATCTCTCCATTATATATAATGTTGAAGATTTTATTATTGCATTTAAGGATCCCCAGTATTTGGCTCCAATTTCATTTGTTCCCTACCAAATCAGTCAAATTGATCCCAATATGTGTTTTCATGCTTTTCTTCTGTAACGTTGTTCTTGGCATTCCATTTTCTCATGGAATACTCTCTTCCCCATCTCTACATATTGACATTCTGCCCATTCTTGAAGACCCAGGTCAAATACTACCACCTCTATGAAGCCTAACTAAGTTAACTAAGTTCCCTAACTAGAACCTCCTCCTTTTCAGCTAAGGAAATTGAAGCCCACTGAAGTTGTGACTTCCCCAAGGTCACATGAGTCACAACTAGCAGAGCTGAGACTTGTACCACCAAATCCTGAGTCTAGCGTTCTTTCTATGGTACTGTGTTGCCCCTGTGCCAGTGCTTCCTATTATCCCATATTAACTCACTGAACAGGAGAGGACAGTATCTCTGTATGAAAATCTATTTGGGGCTTTGAGATTGGGTAATCTTCATGGGATTAATGGGCAGGAGCTCCATTGAAAGCAGATTTTTGGCTGTTCCTACATACCAACCTGCCATTTTCTTTTTACAGTCATCCAAATTAAGCATTAATTTATTTCCTCAATTTGCTATAAGTGGAATTAACAACATGCCTTTTCTAGGGCAGGAGAACCACAGATGCCAAGAAAAGCCGCCACCGCTTTCAAATTTTATGCTTTTTTTCAGTCAATGAGTGGGGACTGCTAAAAAAGGAAATCCTAGGCTGATTTTCTATTATTATTATTTTACTGTTATTATTATTCAAAGCCTGAAAACCTGAAATAGGAAATAAAAAAGTCTGCAATGTGACAGTGCTTTGAATTGGTTCTCCTACTTCCTGCCTTCCCCTTTCTCTAAGACTTGAATAAAGAACTGGCTTAATAAAAGAGATAAGAAATAGGTATAGTTGGAAAGTGCTCCAGAGACCTGGGTCCTAGTTCTGTCTCTGACACACTCTAGCTGTGGTATTTCGGGAAACACCTCTCCTCATTACTCTTCTATAAAATTGGGATAATAATCCTTATATTATTTATTTTATAGTATTGTGAGAAAATCCCTTGTAAATACTTAAGTTCTTAAGGAGTAAACAACTTATGTTTTTAATGTTTGCCATTTTTAGTTTACATGTGAAATAAACTTGAAAGAGCAAACTGGTTTCTTATTCATTTAGCTAGGTAAAATCAAGTCTACTTTCTTCTCAAAGGTTACGCCAACTTCAAAAAATAGGGTTCTGCCAGAAACTTTAAATCATGCTACAGGAATCTACAAAGATCCCTGATCTTGGAATTGGAAAGCCTGAGTATAAGTTCAAGCTATAATATTCATTAATTCTGTAGTGCTGGGCAAGACATTTAGTGACTCTAAGACTTCTTTTCCTCAACTTCAAACTGGAAATAATATCAAGTGCACTACCTGCCTCATAATATTTTGTGGAGAAACTTTAAAATGTTAAATGAATGTGAACAACCTTTAAAAAATTGTCTTTTATTCAGCTGTTTGAGGTTACTGAGTGGACCATGTGATTTCCCACTGAGAAAATTTAGAGACTTTCTCCAGCTACAGGATAAGGGATAATAATAATAATAATAATAATAATAATAATAATAATAATAATAATAATACCTAAAACTCATAGCACTTCATATTTTTCAAAATGTTTTAAAATACATCATCTCCTTTAATAGTGATAATAATAATTGCATCAGCTGAGTGGATGGTGGGTGGGTGCTTCCCTTTTCCCCCAATAGCTCAAATAGTTTTTGAAATAAAAGCTTCCTAATTGGCTGTCAATGAGACAAATCGACAGTCATCCTATTTTTTCTCTAGTGGAGTCTCTAGCTTCTAGTCTCAAGGGTATGCGTGTGTGTATATCTCAATGTTGGTCTATTTAAAATGGAAGAATGGTAGGGCTGGAAGGAATGTTAGAAGATAAAATTTCAGAAATGGAAGGTACCTTAGAACATAGTATGTCAGGTAAAAAGGGCTTTAGAGATCATCTATTTAAATCTTTTAATTTTATAGATAATGGACCTAAGGCTCTGAAAAGATAGAATGCTTGCCTGAGGTAGAAGAGGTGTACTCATACCCAGGGCTTCTGACTCTAAGATTTTTCATGTCCCACACTAGCCTCAGTTGCACTAATGTTCCTTATATATTCTTTAATATCTTCATGTCATTTTCCGGATTTTTATCAGCTATATTGTATGTGTTGGTGTGATACTGATTTTGTATAACACCAAAAAAATAAAGACAATATCTTTCTATAGGAAGAAATGTGGCAACAAATCTCTCCCAATACTCAATGCTTATTCATTCTCACTTTGCATTCAGTATAGTAAAATGCCCTTCAGTCTCAAAGTACCTGGCAAAAGCAGGAGACTTGGCTGGCTTTGTTGCTGGTGGCAGGATGGTCAAGATTTGGTTCCCTTCCTTCCAAGTCCCTGCTGATGTGATTCTGATGTGAATAGCAATAGCTCTTGTTTATAACCAGGCTCTTCAGTTCACAAAACAGATTAGAATCTTAGAAGAGACTTCAGGAACCATTTCCTCTTTTCTATCTCTGAATAGGAAATCCTGTTACAATACAACCAACAATAAGAAAGAACAAGCAGGTTAGTTAAAAAAAATCCAACAACTTGGAAAGAGTTACATGGAGTAATAAAGAGTGAAATGAGTAGAATCAAGAAAATATTACATATACCTATAGAATTAGTATATGAAGAATAACTTGTGAATATCCATCTTCAGAGAATGAACTGAAAAATATCTATATCTGTCGATAGATATATCTTTTTGTCAGGTGATACCTTCCGTGGTGTGGGGAGGAGAGGGAAGGACTAAGATATTTGGGGATAAATTCTATTAAAGAAATATATTACAAAACAATTTACCCAACAAATGGTCATTTGGCTTGAATTGAAAGCCTTTAGAGCATTTGAATGTGTTCTAGACATAGCTCAATCCACTTTTAGTAAGCTCAAATTGACAAACTGAGGCCAAATCTGCATTACTGCCACTTATACCCATTCCTACTAGTTCTTCCCCCTGGGATCAAGCAATAAAACCTATGGTTTACCTTCAAATATTTGAAGATCACTAACATCCTCCCTTCAAGTGTTCTCTTTTTCAAACTCAACTTCCCCAGATCCTTCAACTGATCCTAATATCTCAAGGTCCTTCATTATCATGGCTGCCTTTATCTGGTCACCTTCCAATTTTTCATTTTCTTTCCTAAAATGTGGTGGATGGAATTGAAATCAATTCTCTGAAAAGAAATTGATAGGACAAACTGCATTGGAACTGTCTTCTTGGATACTAAAGCTTCTGTTGTCCATTAGCCCAATGTCACATGAGCTTTTTGACTGGCTTAACCCTCTTTTGACCCATATTGAACTTGCTGTATATTAAAACTCCCAGATCTCCTTCTAATGAACTGCTGCTTAGTCATGCCTCTCCTATCTGGTATATGGGAAATTCAAGTATTTTTTTTTTCATTTCTTCAGTGACCTGGATTTGAGCATCTTCAAACCTTGTAAATGATTTCTCAAGTTGCTGTGGCCAAAACAAATCATTATCTGTTGGTCAGCCTGTGGGTAATGAACCACATTTAATTAAGCTGATATTTTTGATGACAGAAGCACATCCTACCACCACCACCATCAGTACCACACCTTGACCAAGCCTTTATTGAAAGCCTTTCAAGCTCAATAAGACTCATCAGAACTTGTGCTCCATTATTATACCTTTTCAGATCTCAGGGTCACCTCCATGACATGATGAGGCATATTATCTCAAAATAGAGACCTAATGAGGCACAGGCTTTCAGTGTGAGAATTATTATTCCCATTTTGTAGATGAGGAAAAATTTGCTTAGGGTTTCCATAGCCAATTAGTGACAGAGGCAGAAATTGAGTCAAGGTCTTCTGGCTCTAAGCCCAGTGCTCTTTCTACCACATTATCCTTTTCTAGAATTCATCCTGAATGATCAGAGTTCTTGGTGTGCTACCTGGCTGGTAAAGAGTACACCTGGCTTCATGCTAGACTTGAGACTTCAGCCCTTGAGTCTTAATAATACCTCTAGGAACAGCCAAGACTTGCCTTCGTGCCTCCAGTCTTAAGCATATAGAGAACACTCACTAAGTTGAATGAGAACCTTCCTCTTGATTCAGAAAAGACCTCTTAGTTCTGGTGCAAAGATAAAGGTCATTTTTTCATTTGCAATTATCCTTGGGAAGCAGAGCCTTCCAAAAACCTCTCCTAAATCTCTTTCAAATCAGTTCCCATCCAACCCTCTGCCATTAACAGTCTGTGTGTTTATTTTTAAGAGAATTAATTATACTCCCAAACAAGAACTCATCCTTTTCAGTCAATATTCCCTTCGTTGCATACAGATATTGTTTATTTTGGTGACTTCAGGGACCTGAGTCGGTGTTACCTGCAGCCAATCTAAACAGCAGGTGCTCTGAGCAACATCTCCCACAGCTCTGGGAGATTTCATCTTTATCATGTTTATTGGCAAGTAGACGTAGAGTTGGCATGGGATTTCCTGTCTTCCTCTGGCCCTGAGATAAAGCTTCATACTTTGGGCAATATTTGCTGACGTAGTCCAGTGGTTAAAGTCAATATTGGTTAATAATGCCAACAGGGAGCAGTCTGTGGTAAATGTAGAACATTCGTTATCCAAGGGATGAAGAAAATGGGTGTGTGTGTTAATTTCTGTGCATAGTATTAGGAAACATGAAAAGTTGTCTTGTTTTTAAAAAAATAACATTTATAACAGCTCCTGTTACTTCAGTGCTTTCCAGTTTACAGAGTGGGCAGTTTCTGCCCCACAATTCTGTGAGGAAGATGTTTCCAAGCATTATTATTCCCACTTTACAAATAAGGAAACTGAGGTGTGGAGAAATTTGCCCGCAGCTACAGAGCCAGGCAACATTAAATTTAGGATTTACATCTGAGTTCTTTCTCTTCAGTCCTGGAGAGTTTCTATTACACATTTACAATTGCATAGGGCTTTGTGTTTTTGAAGTGTTTCTATATTTGTCATCCCATTTGTTCCTCACAATGCCCCATGTTCAAGGTATGGATAACAGGGGATGACAAAGTAGAAAGAGCACTAGTCCTGGAATCAAGGGACTTGTAATAGAAAGACACCTTCATTACTTGCTTTGAGATTGCTGATAGATTCTTTAATTTCTTTAAGTCTCAGTTTTCCCATTTGTAACATGGGAATAATAACATCAATCCTGTTTACTTGGCCAGGTTATTCATAACCATACAACTCTAAAGAATTGTGAGGTAATTCAATTATTATTGTTCCATTCAGCAAATGAAAAATGCCAGTCCATGAATGTCATGCCCAAAGTCATTCAGCCAGCTAGTGGTAGAGTAGGAACAATATTACATAGTAAAAAAAGAGCTACTTTCAGAGTCAGAAGACTGACTCATTACCTTAGGCAAATCACTTGACTTATTTTATCTCAGTTTTCTAATTGCAAAATTAGGATTAATATTATTTGCATTGCTCATTTCACAAGGTTGTAGTAAGGAAAGTTTTTTTTGTAAGCTATCTGGTGTCTTATGAATATGAATTATGATGCTGGCATTTTGGAAAGAGTCAGAGAACCTGGGTTCAAATTCCTCTTTTTATATTTACTGCCTGTGTGACCTTGGATAAGTCACCTGGACTCTTTGGGTTTCAATTAAGGAAAAAGAGAGGGTTAGACTAGATGGTCTTTGAGGTCCCTTTTAGCACTAGATCTATAATTCCATGATTCTTTAAGAACAAGAATAAGGACACAAACTCGCCTGAACCAAGTATTCTGAGTTTTATTGGTCTCTACATTCCATCACACTTCCTAATAATTTGTCATATGATAGATTTCATTTATGCTGACTTGGTCTTGATGACTTACATTCTGTAAAGAAACAATAATAATTCCAGGTAAATGTGCTTTTACCTGGTCCACTGGGGAAGATTGGAGCCCTTCTCTTACTCAGGATTTGTTTTTATGACTCATGGCAGATCAGTCATTTGAACATCTCATGAAATGGTTCCTAGGCAGTGCTATCTGATCAAGGTTTTATCCCTAGTTGAATGGAATGTATAAATTCTCATAAGAGTAATGTGAAGGACATCAAAAATCTCTTTGACCCTAAATATCTCTTCTATAAACCTACCATGAATCCTAAAAATCTCCCTATTACACATTTCTGTATTTTAAGACCCTGCAGGTCTTTGTTTAAAAATTTATTACAAGGCTGGCTAGGTGGATAGAGAGCCAGGTCTAGAGAAAGGGGATCCTGGGTCCAAATCTGACCTCATATACTTCCTAGCTTTGGGATGTTAGGCAAGTCACTTAACACCAAATGCCTAGCCCTTACCACTCTTTCTCCTTGGGATGTGATTCTATTAATAGTGATTTTAAGACAGAAGGTAGAGTTTTCTTTTAATCTTTGTTATCCCTTGTGAAGAGAACACTATACAAACTTTAACGATATATCAAAAGAAGTCATTTCCTAAGTTTCACACCTTTCAGGGAGAAAAGGGGCTTTTATGTTTAATGCAATCCCTAGCATTATAAAAACTAACAGTAAAGAACTAAAGTATGAAAAGGAGGAACAAGCATACCGCCTTGACTGTGCCTCTGATGGAAAGGGTACAAGTACTGTTTAGCCCAAATATTTTTCACTTCCAAAGTACCCAAAACATGGAGTAGTGCTATGAGGCTGAAACAATGAGACCCTGTGCTAAAATGGCCCCTGGAGAGGAAAGGAATTTTGCCAATTGTTAAAGGATAAATATATAGTTTCTGTGTTTTCTGCATTTTTTATGGAGATGCTTTTACATTTTCTATATTTTACGGAGGTAAAATATAGTCTGTTTGGGACCCAATAAATGCATTCTTAACCTTGAATGTTTTTACTAGATCTGGGGAATCCATATATTCATACAAGAGCTATATTCTAATATTTCACAGAGTTAACTCTGGATAGGGGTGTAACAAGGCAAAATAGATAGATAAGCCCCCTCATATTAGCCAAGTTTTATGTTAAAGAGTAGGAGTGACCTCAGATTCTATCATGTAAAAAATTATCCTTTCCCCTAAGGGTGGGTAAGAATTATTTCTGTGGTTGTAAAGGAGCACTATTCTACCTGTATTGAAGAGAACACTCTACATGTATCTAACAAAAACTGATGAGATTCATTACTCAGTTTGAAATCATTATGTGTGAATGGTCCAAATCACTCAAAAAACTTCTTTACGTAGAACCAGTAACCTATCTGGTCTCCAACATCCTTATACCCAGTATCAATGGCTATTTTCTCATCCTGCAACTTTTTTTCTAGTTTCTAATACTAACCTTGTCCTACAAGTCTCTCTAATCAATCTTTGTGTCTCAGGGAGCTGGGAGTTAGACCTCCTATAAAATCAGAGAATTGAATTGCTGTAAATGATCTTTGAGGTCTCTTCTAGCTCTGACATTCTGGCTACAACATCTCTCTTCTAGTCTATGTTCAACTTTCTTTTTTTCTTTTTTTTTTAAACCCTTGTACTTCGGTGTATTGTCTCATAGGTGGAAGATTGGTAAGGGTGGGCAATGGGGGTCAAGTGACTTGCCCAGGGTCACACAGCTGGGAAGTGGCTGAGGCCGGGTTTGAACCTAGGACCTCCTGTCTCTAGGCCTGACTCTCACTCCACTGAGCTACCCAGCTGCCCCCCTATGTTCAACTTTCTATATTCTAAGGTCCTTTCCACTTCTAACCTACTGTTTTGTACAGTCTGAGGTTTTTTCTGGTTTTAACAGCACTGATTTTAAGTGGGGATTGTTGACAGTCTCTTATATTCACACTGAAAACCCCCCAAACTAGGCAATGTGGGATTATAGGATTTAGAAGTGAAAGGAATTGTAGAGAGAATCTATTTCAAATTCCTCACTTTCCAAATAGGGTAACCAAAGCCCAGAAAGGATGAATAATTTCTCCATATTTTACAAGTGGCATGCAGCTGAACCACACTCTGAGTCCAGGTCTTCGAATTCCAAATCCAGAGCTTTTCCTATTCTATCATTTCACCTCTAAAGCTCTTCCTAAGGGTGGGACATTAACATTACTCCATGATATGAGAAAAGGTCATCAGATATTTCACTAGGGAAGAAATATACTCCTGAAATTCAAAGGCAGAGCTGTCTGAGACCATTGTAAGACAGGTACCCCCAATGCCTCAGCTGCCATTATACAATGAAACAAGTTTCTGCATCTATCCCTTTCCTCCAAGGGATATGAATTTTTAATTAGTGCTGAGGTGGAATTACCAAGAACCTGCCTTGAAAAAGAGAAAAAAACCCAGGAAGGACCATTCTAGAGTCCTGTGTCCTATTCCTTGTGCTTGTGTCAAAGGTTAGATGTTGTTTTCCAATCCAATGATCCCTGCAATGCTGGTTGCCTGTCAGAGCAAAGCATCAACAGGGTCTTTTTGGTAACCATGGAAGCCATTCACCCTTAATGGAGTTATTTTTAGATTTCATTGCTGAATGAATTTCTTCTACTTTCCTAGAGGAAAATAGGAAAATCTTCACAATTTTATTTCACCCACTGTCAAAGAAATAGGAAAGGAATTTGGGGAATGATCCTCATCCCTTTCAAGGAAAACTTGCTCTGTCACTTCATATTGGCATGGAGGAGACCCTAGTTGTCAAAAGGTTAGTGGAGAATATGTTTTAACAGGCTTACCAAACTAGAAAGATTTCAAATCCAGGTTCATTGCTAACCTTTAGAGAAAATAGGCAGTCTTTCCCCAAAGCTATAACACAACAGACTGAACGTTTCAACAAACATTTAATAAGTGCTTCATAGGTGCTGGGAATGGTGCTCATTCCTGGGGATAAAAAGACAAAAAATGAAATAATCTTTTCCCTCAAAGAGTTTACATTCTACTAGAGGGGGCAGGATAGATAGAGAACATGATCCCACTGTGTTTATTCAATTTTTTGTCAATTTTTAAAAAGATTTAATTTAATAGAGCAAAATGTTGTTAAGTCCCCCCCAACATGATGTCTCCTATACATATGTTAAAATTCTATTTATTTCCTTGACAGATTTAATAAGCAAGATAATCTTGTTTGAAAATCTTCTTATCATTAATATCAGGAGAGACATACAATAAGGAGACATGTGTTTGCCACAGGGGTTCACCACTGTCATGGAGTAAATGCAATGTAAAGTCCAAGTTGAAAAAGGTTTACCATAAAATAGCAAGGTCCCTCAGATGATTCTGTTTGAAGGTGGCAGTGTCATAGGAGCACCAGTTTAAATAAGGAACCAGCTTATTATTAGAAGGGGGGACACTCAGTGTTAGATTCTTTGGGCCATATTGAGTCTTCTTTTTTTGTCTTTAATTTTTTTATTAATAGAATTTATTTGCAAGTGTCTCAGCGCCTCCTCCCCTCATAGATGGCATCATCTTGGAGACATATGTATATATAGCTTATGTCTTTCATATTTACATTTCTCAGTTCATTTGTTAGAGGTAACATTCACAAGTTATTTTTGAGTATTAACCACATTGACTCTTGAACGATCATTTGAACTTGTGTTGGTGGATTGAACACCATTCCTACTGAAGCCATGAACTTTGGAAATACAGAAATCAGTGATCTTCATATAATCTAGTCTTCTGGGAAAGATTCCTCCCTTTACCGCCCTCCTTAAAATACATATCACAATTCATACACAACAATTCTCCTGGGATCCTAGATATGGAACCAATAGGAGACATTACCATTGTGTAGGAGAAACACCAAGGACAAAAGGAGATGGAGAAATAATCACCTGAGGGATGCTGGGTGAGGACTCTATGAAGGGAGAAAGGGCTTTCAGTACTAGGAGTTGTCAAAAAAAGGCAGTATCAGGAACAATGATTCTTTGTGGCTAATAGAAGTACCACCTATAAACTAGGAGCTGCTTTTATAAAACAAAACAATAAAATAAATAATTTATTAATTATTTAAAAACAGATTATTAGTATCGAAAATAAAAAGTGATTGTACCATCAATGCAGATGAAATCAAAGTAATTATTAAGTTATTTTTCCCAATTATATGCCAATAAAACTGACAATCTAAGCTAAATGAATGAATATTTTCAAAAATATCAATTGCTTAGATTAATAGAAGAAGAAATAGAATATTTAAACAAGCCTATCTTAGAAAAAAGAAATTAAACAAAACATAAATGAGCTCTCTAAAAAAATATTCCCAGGACCAGAAAAATTTACAAATAGATTTTACCACACATTTAGGGAACAATGAATCCCAATAATATATAAATTATTTGGAAAAACAGGCAGAGAAGTAGTCCTACAAAATTCCTTTCATTATACAAATATGATTTTGCTATCTAAATCAAGGAGAACAAAAGCAGAAAAAAACGATTAGACCAGTTTTCTTAATGAATGTCAATGCAAAAACTTAAAATACTAGCAAGGCGATTAGAGCAATGAATCACAAAGATCATACATTATGACCAGGTGAGCTTGATAATGAGAATGTAAGACTAATTCAGTATCAGGGAAACTGTTAGCATAATTTACCATATCAATGACAGAAACAACAAAAATCATATGTAATATTAATAGATGAATACAAAGCCTGTGACATAATACTCCTTTCTATTAAAAAAACACTAGAAAAATAGGAATAAATTGAGCCTTTCTTAAAATAAAAGCAAGCATTATCTATAATGAGATAAACTTGAAGCCTTCCTAATAAGATCAGGGGTGAAGCAAGAATATCCATTATCACCACTATTATTCAATATTGTATTAGAAATGGTAGCTATAGCAAAGACAAGAAAAATAAATTGGAGGAATAAAAATAGGCAATGAGGAAAAGCAACTATCACTTATTTCAGACAATGTAGGTATACTTAGAGAATTCTAGAGAATCAACTAAAAATTAGTTGAAATGGTACAGTAATATCCCAATGTATTCATAAACTATAGTTTAAACTACTTCCCAGTTGATGGGTATCTACTTTCCAGTTCTTTGCTATTGCAAAAATGTCACTATAAATATTTTTTCAAATTTTTTATTGACTCTAATTTTTATATCATCTATGTTCACCAGTATATCTATCCCTATCCCTTTCAGAGATCTATCCCATGCAACAAGGAACAAGAAAAAAGTGCCCATTTATCTATATCTCCTCCAATATTAACTATTGCCATTTTTTGTCATCTCCAACAATTTGCTGGATATGATATGAAATCTCACAGTTGTTTTTATTTTTGTTTTGTTTTTTTCTTGTTGAAGATTCAAAGCAATCATTTGTATGACTATTAATGGTTAGCAATTCTTTTGAGAAGTGTTTATTCATAACCTTTGTGTCCTTATTCAATGGGGAATGGCCTCTAGCCCTTTATTTATATTAATTCCCAATATATCTTGGCTATCAGTCCCTTATCAAGAAATAATTGAAGGTTTTTCCAAACCACAATAAGGTTTGGTTTTACATTGATGTTTTTCAATGCAAAAGATTTTCAATTTTATGCCATCTAAATTTTCTCTTATCTTTACAATTGTTCCTAAATCAATGTTTAAGATTTCTTCTCTTGACCGAAAAGATTGTGATCTGATTTTTTGCTAATTTTGTTATGTTGTGGCCTTTAATATTTAGGTCATGTATCTATTTTGAGATTATTAAATGGTATAAAATATTTTTCTAAAATTCATATCTACCAGACAGCCTTTTAATTTTTCTAGCAGTTTTTGTCAAGTAGAGAAATTTTCCCCAAGTCACTTATGTTCTCGGATTTAGCAAACGCCCAGGCTATTTAGTCAAAAGATTTCTAGTTCTTCCTTATTTAGTTTATTCCATTAATCTCTATTTTTCTCCTTTTTAAAGCTGGTAGTAATAATAACTAGTGTTTTAATAGTACTGTAAGGTTTGCAAAGTACTTTAAATATTATTTCATTTGATCCTTATAATAGCCCTATGAGGTAGATGCTATTAACACCATTTTGCAGGTGCAGATGCTCCAGCAGAAAAAAGATAAGTGACTTGCCCTGGATCACCCAACAAGTATATGTGTGAAGCTGCATTTGAGCTCAGGTCTTTCTGACTGTGTCTCACATGCTATCCACTGTACCACTTTGCTGCCAAAAAGTTTTGATTGCTATTTTATCTGTCATTTGAGATGCAAAAGTGTTATTAGCTCTTCATTCCTACCTTTACCTCCATTATTTTACAAGTAAATTCCATTTAAACAGTAATTAGTTTCTGTAATGAAAATTATTCCCCAAAATAGAGCCAGAAAATACTTGACCAGACTCTTCTTATGAGAGTATTATGACACTGATAATCAAATAAGGAAGATATAGAGTAAAGAAAGAAACTTCTAAAGCAATCTCGCTAATGAATATCGATTCAAACATTTAAAAAATATCATTGTAAAGAGTCTGTAGAAATTTATCCAGAAATTATTTACTCTGGCCAAATTAGATTCATACCTGATGTGCAAAGATGATGTGATATTAGAGAAATAACCAATATAATTAATTATATTAACAATGAAGAAAATAAAGCCATGACTATTTTAGTAGATGCAAAAAAACCAAACCAAAACAAAAAAAACACTGACAAACATTCAAAACTCAAGTTAAAATATACAAAGGCAAAAACAAAGAAGTGACCTTCCTTAGTGTTTTTAAAATCAGATATTTAAAACTTCTACCCTTTGGGCTCAAACAGAACAAGTCTATAATTTTTACTATGCAACAAGCCTTCAAATATTTGAGGAAAGCTCTAGTTCCTACCCTTCTTCCCCCTATTAGCCCTTTTTTCTTCAGATGAAATATTCCCAATTCTTTCAAATGACTCTCCTATGACCTGCTGTCAACCCCCTTCAATATTTTGGTTTACCTCCTCAGGACATACTCCGGCTTAAGAGTGTCCTTCTTAAAATATGGTGTTCATAAATGAATACAACATTGCACATGTGTTCTTACCAAGGCATAGTTCAATCAAATTATCTCATCCAGCAGGAGAAATCTTAAACAAACAATGCTTAGGCAGTTTTGAACAAAATATCTGCTTGAAAATTGCTGATGTATATAGTGCTTTGCAAAGTGTTTTACTAACACAATCTCTTTCCAGCTTTACCACAACCTATTGAGGTAGGTATTATTGAATCAATCAAAAAACATTTATTACCACCTACTATGCACCAGCTGGCACATGGGACAGCTAGGAGGTATAGTAGTCCAAGCGTTGGGCCTAGAGTCAGGAAAACCCAAGTTCAAATCTGGTCTCAGACACTTAACTCTGCTGGCCTCAGTTTCCTCATCTGTAAAATGAGCTAGAGAAGTAAATGGCAAACCACTCCATTATCTTTGTCAAGAAAGCCTCAAATGAGGTCACAAAGAGTTGGGCACGACTGAAACAATGAACAATAACAACAACAACAAAGTGTACTGGTAGCTTAATTTCCACTCACCATTTCTTGATCAATGATTATCCTTATCCACAAGAGCACACTTCAACCTTCTTCCCTTCTCATGCTCAATAGAAACTTACCTATTTTTGGACTCTCATTTGATTCATTCTCTCAGACCTTTTCCCCTTCTACCTTATAATAGATAATTCAGAAGAACTAATGCCTAGTAAACATCAATAATGCTTACAATTATGGAATGTTAAATCTGCATGGGCCTTCTGAACCTCCCCTTCAACCCTAAATGTTTATTAGCAACAAGTCAAGTCAATCAGTATAACTCATGTGCAGTAGACCTCCAAATATACTTAGTAATGCAGAATGCAGAAGCTGAAAGAAATATTCGACTATCAAATTAGTTTTTATTGTACAGATGAGGAAATTAAACTTCAAAAATGTGAAGTGCCTTACTCAAAAAAGTGATATGACTTACACAATGTGACTGTCGGTTATCTATCCAGATGGACTCCAAACTCAGGTTTCTTGACTCCTCTTCCACTGCTCTATGACTATATGATTCCATATCTAGAGTTCCTTTATTTTATTTATAATATAAAAACAAAATGAGCCCCAGAGCATTTGGACAGTTTAACATTTTGTGTTCCAAGGTTTCTTCCAGCTCTGACATTCTTTTGTGCCAAGCCTCTCTCATTCTGTATTAAAAGGTCCTTTCCAGATCTAATGCTGTGTATTTTACAGTCCCAAGCCCCCTTCTGGCTTTAACATTCTATATTCTATGAACCCTGATTCTAGCAAAAAAAAATAAATGAAACAACAAAACCCAAAACAAAATAAAAACAAAAAAACAGAGGGATTTTCATGTCAATGGAAATTGACATATAGATCCGGGGAATTTTTGCAGATAGTTCAAATAAATTGTGGAGATACTGGCCTACCTACTAATCTGGTATTGATAGAGTGTCCTGGATTTGTTGATACTAATTTCTTAGCCAGTGGTGGGCAACATCCCAGAAAGGGCACAGGAAGGAGATAAGGAGGGAAAGTGAAAGGAATGGAGCACAAGGCATCTTTTTTGGCATTCTGAACCCATTTTTCAGATCCTCTCTCTTTAGAAGCCAACACTGGATTTATGGCTCTATGCCATAAGCTGGCCACCACAAGAAAGATTCAGAAAGACAGTGCAGAGGGCATAAGGTCTATATCTAGTTTTTGAATACAAAGATTCATCCAAGAGAGCTCTGGCACTAAATATGGGACCCAGGGGTCTTGGAGCCAAGGTAAGTAAAGGGACCACAACTTGTCTGGAGCCTGAACTTTGGATCACCGAGTGGATCTTAATTAACACCCAAACCCACACTCTTCCCAGCAGACAAACAGAAACCCTGAGCTGATTTATGATTTTAATCAGGTCAGCCTTTGCTGATATGCAACGAGAAATAATTAGCTGGTTGCTCGTACACAGAATCCCACTGTCTCCAGCCAGGAGGACTGCTTTCCCCAGCATTTCCATTCCCTTGCTGAGTTTGCTGTCCTCCGCCTCTTCCATGTTGGGGGAGAACAACTCGCCTGTATCTCCACTGGAGAAAGCCTGTCATCCCTCCTTTTGCAGCTCTTCTCCAAGCCTCGGTCGGGGCTCTGCTTCCCTGCTGGAGGGGGGAGAAGGGGCAGAGCTTGGTGGCCAATTAGCCAGAGCAGAGGAACAGGAGACTTACAGAATGTTCACGAGTTCCTGTGGTCTAAAGGTCAGTGTCAAAAAAACTGAGCCTGAGCAAGATGTTTGTTTTTGTTTCTTCCCACTGGATACCTAAGTTCCTATTGCTGCAAAGTTTAATCTCAGCTCTCCCGGGGTTTGTACAAGAAGCTGCCGGTATGCAGAATGCCAGTTTTTAGTGGAGGAACGTGTTTCTGACTCTCGTTAATCCCTTTCTTGTCCGCTGGAAGCACGGGTTCAGTCCCGATTGGAAATTGCAGAAAGCCATGCCTTCACTTCCTTCACTTTAAATGAACTTTTGAGACTTCAGTCAATCAGAAAACACTTATTAAGTGAGCCAGGCACGGTGCTAAGTGCTAGGGATACCTAAAGAGACAAAAGACAGTCCCCGCCCTCGAGGCTCTTACAATCCTGGGCGATAAGAAATCTTTCACCAATGACTGCAATGGGAGTGACAAGAAGAGGTCTTGTAGACCTACTTCCAACAAGTGAGGTACGGTGGAATCAAGGCACCTACAATCGGGACCCCAAATCCTAACTGGCCACATAGATATCTATCTGAGTTGTCCTTTTCTGAGGAGGCAGCTCCCCGGTGCAGTGGATAGTGCTTTGGGTCTAGAGTCAGGGAGACCTGAATTCGAATCCGACTTCAGACAATTTCTTAGCTACATGACCCTAGGCAAGCCACTTGATCTCAATCTGCATCAGTTTCTTCATCTGTAAAACGAGGAAATAATAGCACCTATCTCCCAGGGTTATGAGGATAAAATGACAATATTCACATAGTGCACTTAATAAATGATTATTGATTGAGCCATTGATAAACATTGATTACATGAGTAAAGTCTTATGCTACATTGGGTTAAATAAGGTATAGTCCTTTTTTTAGAAACAGTCTAGTAGGGAAGATAATAAATACACAGATACAAATAGCTATTCTATGATAAGTGCCAAGTATGTGAAGGATGGATTAGAGAAGCTACTCAGAAGACAAAGTGGCTTGGTTAGACACACATGCAGCTAAGGAGATGGTTTGACCTCAGGCAAAATGGCAAAGGGCAGCCTCTGCACCTTTAGCATCATTTACTTCTCATAGCAGAGCCCCTAGGGCTCTCATGCTGGCTCCCCCTGACTGGCCAGTCCCGCTGTGGCACCCACCTAGGTTTGCCTTCTTCAAGCATCACTCTTTGCTCCTGACTGCCCTCCTACAATTCCACATGTATTCAAGACCCATTCTTTCCTTACTTTGGTAACAGAAATTACCTAATTTGATCAATTAATTCCTCCTAAACTATTAATGACTCAAAATGAATTAAAGTGCTATCTTTCTCAATGACTAACACATTTGCATTTGGACAAGGACTTTCAAGGTCTTAGCCCAAAGGAATGGCTAATGTGAAATTTCAGTCACTATGGCAGATGGGTCATAGCTTTAGAGATCATCTATTGCAACACTTTTATTTTATACATAAAGGAAGGGAAGAGAAAGAAATAATAAGCACATATATAAATGTATACATAACATATACTGTGTGCTAGGCATGATGTTAAGTGCTTTTTTATAAATACTATCATTTGAGCTTCTCAAAAGCCCTCAGAGGTAGGTACCATTATCCTCATTGTACAGTTGAGAAAACTAAGACAAACAGGTTAAATGACTTGTCCAGGGTCAAATAGCTATTAAGTATTTGAGGCCAAATTTGAATTTCGAGTTTTACAACTCCAGACCTAGTTTTCTACCCCTATGTACCATCAGCTATCTCTAATGAGGTTAATAAATATCAGTGATATTTATAATAATGAATATCATGAATGAGGAAGATAAGGTCCAGAAAGTTGCCAGAAATGAAAAAAGAAATTATTTAAGATGATATAAGGGAGGAGGCAGCTGGGTGCTCAGTGGATTGAGAGCCAGACTCAGAAATGGGAGGTCCTGGGTTCAAATCTGGCCTCATACACTTCCTAACTGTGCAACCATGGACAAGTCACTTAATGCCCATTGCCTAGCCCTTACCACTCTTCTGGCTTAGAACCAATACACAGTATTGATTCTAAGATGGAAGATAAAGGTTTAAAAAAAAGATAATATAAGGGATGGTGAACAAACATTTAATAAATGCCTACTATGTGTTAGGCACTATGCTTAGTGCTTTACAAATATTATCTCATTTGAGCCACATAACAACCCTGAGAGGGAGATGTTATTATTATCTTTATTTCATAGCTGAGGAAAACTAAGGTAAAGGGGATTAGGTAATTTGTTCAGGCTTACATGGCTAGTAAGTGTTTGAGGTCACATTTGAACTCAGATCTTGCTGCATCTAAGTCTAACTCTCTATCCACTGTTCTACCTAGCTGCTCTCAGATTATAAAGTTAAAGTTTAAAACTAAGTTTTATTCATTTTGAATCCAGTACTCTTTACCTTATACCATACCGTCAAAGGTTATAGGGCTTATCTGGTCCAATTCCTTGCCAAACACATAAATCTCTATAGCATTTTAATTTGGCTTATTTAAATTCATTCCAATTAATCAAGATTTATTAAGTTACTACTCTGTGCCTTACATAGGGCTGAGTAATCATTGGTAGACAAACACAATAGTGAAATATTCCCTGACTTTCTTTAGCTTATATTCTTTGAGGAAAAGCAACACATTCATGGATAAATCAATTAAAATATATAAACAAAACAAATACGAGGAATGGTGTTTTTGTTTTTTTTCAGGGAATGAGGAATGATCTAACAACAGAAATAATCAGGAAATATTTGTATGATGAGTTGATCCTTGAAGAAACCTAGGGGTTCAAAGAGGTGGAGGAGAGGAAAGAATTCATTCCAGATATGGAGAACTAATGTAACAGAAATGTAGAGGTGGGAATTGAGATGTCATGTAAAAGGAATATCAAGTAACAACAGAAATATTGTTTGAAAAATGACTAGTGAATGTCCATTTCCAGAGAAAGAACTAATAGAAATAAGTAAGATACATAAGTATATATACATATAACTTTTTGTCAAATGATGCCTTCTCTAACAGTAGAGAGGAGAAAAGAAAGGAGTTACCTGGGAATTTCAATGTAACAAACAAGCAAATTTTTAAAAAGTGACCAGCATGGCTGGAATGTGGAGTTTAGGAAAGGAACAGTGGTCTCAGATTGAGATAGTCCATCTGATTTCTTCCTAAATATTTGTAGTGAAAGAGAACTCACTCCTTATAAAGAAAATCAATTCCACTTTGGGATAGTTTTGATTTATAGGAAATTCTTTAATTCTTCTAATTCTTTATATTAAATAAAATATGCTTCTCTATAACTTCTGTCATTCTTTTGCCATTTGTGATGATTTCATCTTTTTTTTCCTCATGTAACAAAATATTTGAAGAAAAGATTTGTATCTTCTCTCAATCGTCTTTTTCTACATCCTAAATACCTGTTTTCTTCAACTGTTCATCCTATGACATGACTTCAGAACCTTTATCATCTTTCTGGCCATTCTTATTTGGAGTATCTCAAGTCTGTTAATGTTGAAAAAGTGGGCCCACGACAGAACTTTGGGGGAGTCTTATGCTCACTGGGGAAGAGATGGGTGATGATAATATAGCAAAGAAGACAAAGGAGTAGTAGTCACTCAGGTAAGAGGAGAACCAAGATTGTTTTAACAAGCCAATCATTTCTTTTTGTATTGATACACATCCGTATTAATTAGGCTCACCAGTCCATGGATTTAGCTGAAGGAGAATCAATGGAGATAGATGTATTAAAGTTAATCCAAGATCTTGTGGCTGAAGATTTGCAATTTCCCCAGAAGACCAGTCTGATTTCTTGTATTAGTCATTGGCCTCCTTTCCCCTTAATTCTCTCTTTCTCTGTCAGGGAAGTTCAGTTCATTCTGGGGCCAGTGTTGATGCAACCAGGTTAATAACAATTGATGGCAACATGTGATTTCAGTCTTATTGATTGAATTGGAATCTACTCTGGAAAGTGTGGATATGCCTCTCTTAATCATAGTTTCTCTGTTGTCACAGTCTTTCCCTCAGCCAGTGAACTTTTAATCACTCTGAATGGCTAATCACCATAATCTCTCACTGTCCTAGTCTGTGGCTTTATCAGGAGAATGGCCTGATGTCCTTGTTAATCAC
The DNA here is from genome assembly GCF_016433145.1 of Gracilinanus agilis. NCBI lineage: Eukaryota > Metazoa > Chordata > Mammalia > Didelphimorphia > Didelphidae > Gracilinanus > Gracilinanus agilis. The sequence continues at coordinate 386,099,865 of NC_058131.1, read as the reverse complement.
TGTAATCTCTCACTGCCCCAGAGCTGGGAAAAGTGATGGTGTCTGTTCATGGCTCAGGTAGCTCCCCATCTGGAAGCAGAGCACCAGAATCTCATGATTCATTCAGTGTCCATCATAGCACTCACAAAAAAAAAGATTTCTGTGGTTCATCTTGATTGGGATCTTCTGAGCTGAAGTTTCTGACCCTGTGCTTCAAATTCATTGCTCATGAATCCTCATCTGCAATTTTATACTACCTTTCTCTTCTTCCTGACAACCCTTCATATTATTGAAGTCACTTAAAATTTGTTGGTTTTGGACCTAATTAGCAAGACCTTTAAAGATGATACTATAAACAGGCCAACCAATAGATGGGATTCGTGAAGAATACCATCACAGGATCATGAATACAGCTAGAAAGGACCTCAGACGCCATCTATTTGTAGCCTCTTATTTTACAGATTAGGAAACTGAGGTTCAGAGAGGATAAGTGGCCAAAGTCAATAGGCGGTAAGCAATAAAGACAAGATTTGCCCTCAGTTTCTCTAAATACACAAGAAGTATTCTTTCCACTGTGCTCTGCTAAAGAAATAGCACCAGAATAGTATATAAACAACACATGACTGAATCTGCATTGTTACCCTACTTCTGCTATTTATCAGCAATGTGACACTGGGCAAGCCCCAGTATTGCAGAATCTTAGAGCAGGAAGGGACCTCTGAGATTATCCAGTCCAAACTTCTCACTCCAAACCTAGGAATGCTTTGTACTGGACAACACAGCTTCTTCAACCCCCATGAGGTCTTCCTCTTCATTCTAAGCCTTGACTTAAAGATCTTTTCTTTGCCCTAGTCAGAACTACTCTAGAATATTATATCTGGTTTTAATAATAACATTAATAATTGTAAGCATGCTCAGAAAGTAAATGAGCATGGTGAAAAGACTGAGGATCTTGAAAAGAAGTGCTTATATTTCCTTTAGAGAAGAGGATTAGGAGAAATAGTGTAAGGATGTCAGTAGCCTCCAAACCGTGCTAAAAGAAATAGCTCCAAAAAACTGCTGAAGAGGCTGAAATACCAAGTCACTCTATCAAATAATGGCTGAAAACTCCTTTATCTGCTTGGAGCCTTTACACAGACACAGAGATAGGAGATGGAGAAGAGAGATTAGTGTCTTCCATGGCTCTAGGTGGTAGAATTAGCAACCATGGTGGGAATTAATAGGGATACAAATTTCACTTTCATATACATGTGTATATGTGTGTGTGTATGTATACACATACTTCTGTGATAATTAGATTAAGCCTACACTGCCCATCTTTAGATTTAATCACCAAAGGTGAGAGCACCTTCCAATTCTGGGAGGTCCTAACCCATGTGTACTGGAGTGAGTGATGAATCAGAATCAACTAATTGCCCCCCTAGGAGTTCTATGAGAATTGTCTATTGTGATTGGACACACAGGCTAGGGGAAGGCACTGGAGGTGACACATGGGTGACCCCTTTAAAAAGAGGGAGTTGAGTGAGTGAGGCAGCTTCTGGTTTGGTGAAGGGGACCTGAGGGAGCTTTGCTGGTTTCTGACCAAGACTGTTCCACATGGTGAGTTTAAAGACTGAATCTTCCTGAACTTCTATTAAGAACCTTCTTTTATAGACTCTGGGAATGAAGTTTGCTCCATTCACCTCCGGGCCTCAGGCCCTTTAACCCTCAGCTGAGGGTCAAGATCTACCTAGAGTAATTGGTGGGATAGATTCTTATTTTCTTCCTCTCTTTTCATGTAAATAAATTTTCATAAAAGTCAATTTTGATTTAGATTATTCTTAATTGAGGATTGATAATAGTTCAATCCTCTGGCGACCATATTTAATATATTGAACCCATAAAACCCTTTTTTCACCCTTACACCTCTTTGAAGCATATATTTGAAACATAGTTATATATGTACTACACATGCAGTTTACACACATATATATGTATTTTCTGTGCATATATATCTATACAATAAAATATCATTATAACATGTAATATGTAAAATATTACAATTTGTGATTTATACTAATGTATCATCATATACAGATTAATTGTATACATGTGTATGAATAATATGAATAAAATTATGTATTATGGTAACAGATGTAATATATTATAATGATAAGATATTATGATAATACATGTTGTAACTTATAATATATTATATACAGATTAATATGTATAAATATACATGTTATGAAGCTGAAATTTGTCTCCCTATCACTTCCCATAATTGTTACTTATTCAACAATGTATATCTATATAGACACATATACCAATATACTTCCCAGCAATTATAGCTCTCCCTAAGTGGAATGGAATCATTTGGGAGGTAGAGATTTCCCCATACATTCAGATCTTCTAGGAGATATTCTAGATGTATCAAGAATATTGTAGACATTAAGTATATTTTAAGTAGAGGTTGGCCTAGATGAAATTTGAGGTCCTTGGTACTTTGAAAATCCAGGGGAAATAAATATCTCTAGAATCATAGGAGGTGAGTTCAAATTCTACCCCTGATGCTCACCACCTACAAGACTTTGCCACTTAACCTACTGAGCCTTGGCTTCTGTTATCTATAAAACAAAGGACTTGGAGTAGACAGTCTCAGAGGTCTTGTTCAGTTCTAGATGTATGGTGCTTTGCCCCTGTCACTCTAACATCACCCAAAATTCATGGCTTCTTATTTTTCATTCTATCATGTTTCTTCTTTTACAATTTACTCAAAATGTGAATTTGCATGTTATAAAGGTCTCTATTTCTATAATTAAACATCTCATATCATAACTCTGATATGTTAAATTATGCTGGATTGATGCTTTAGATGATATTTCATTTTTTAAATATCAGTCTCAAAGTATAATCGGAGAAAGATGGATGAACAAGTTGCCAAGAGACATGGATTCTATTCTCAGATCATAACACTCTTAACTGTTTAACATAAACAAGCCACTTGACATATGTAAGCCTCAATGTCCTCATTTGTAAAATGGAAATCACTTGACTTTTGCAAGGAAAGAGCATTATAAAGTCATTGTTAACTCTGACTCTTTGTAATCCCATGGACAAAGCTATGAGGTTTTCTTGGCAAAAAACACTGTACTGTTTTGCCATTATCTTCTCCAGTTTTAATGGTTGAGGAAACTGAGTTAAATAGGAGTGACTTGCCCAGGGTCACACAGCTAATAATTGTCTAAGGTTGGTTTTAAACTCGTCTTCCTGATTCTAAGGCCAGCCCTTCATCTGCTGCTCCATTTATCTGCCCCTTTGTGAAGTACAAAGCAGTATAAAAATGTAAGATCATAAATGAAGGGAACACTTTTAAAAAACATGTTAAATTATAACTATCAAAAACCAATTGATAGCAATATTTGTGATGGAGAAATGCTAGAAACCTTTCAAATAATATTTTGAAGCAAAGCAAAGATATCCATTGTCATTGCTAATAGTTGAAATAGTTTTTGAAATGCTGGCTATAATAATAAGATAATGAAGAAATCAAGGGACTAGGCAGAAGGAAAGGCAAATTATCTTTATGTGCTGATGATAAGATGATTTATTTAAAGAATTTTACACATTTAATGAAAAAAATTAATTGAAATAATTAGTAACTTCAGAGAAGCAGCAGCATGTAAAACAAACCCACAAAAGATTCATCTTCTTTATATTGATAATAAAACTCAACAGGATTAGATAGAAAAAAAATCATGAAAAAACAACAGCTACAAAATGCATAAATGTCTTGGAGTCAACCCACCGGGAGTCAACATTCAGGACTTGTATGAATATAGATACAAGATGATCTTTACAGCAGTAAAGTATAACATTTATAATTAGAGAGATTCATGATGTTTGTGGAGGGTCCATGCCAATATAACAGTCTTAATGTTGCCAAAATTAATTTTTGTCAAATTTACAAGAAAATATTTTATAGAATCAGATGTGTTGAAAACAAAACTTATCAGGGAGAACAAACTGTGAAGAATATAAAGGGAAGAAATGAAAAAGGTAGGAATGAAAAGGATCTTTATCAGATTTCAACTACACTATAAAGCAGTCATTAAATTGACTTGGTACTCATTAAAACAGAAAAAATGTTGATCAATGAAACAAACTAGGCAAAGTAAAATTAGAAGCACAATTAAACTAGTAGACTAGTGTTTGATTATCATCAAAGGGCATGATTGAGGGAAAGAATCCCAATTTTACAAAGAATCACAGGAAAATTAGAAAGAAGTCTGACAAAATTAGGTTTATATTGCCATTATATATCACAAAAGCTCCAAATACCTCCTTGACCTAAATATAAAAAGTTAACAATTTTATTGAAAAGGAGAATAGAATAAAATGGCTTATATAACTATGGCAAAGCAGAATTTTTTCAGGTAAATAAGGGTTAGAAGTGATTAAGGAAGACAAAATGGACAATTTTAGCTGCAAAAAAATTAGAAAAGCTTTTGCAGAACCAAAATCAACGTGACTAGAATTAGAAGAGAAGTTAAATGGGAAAAAATCTTTGCAATGAATATTTCCAAAAAAACTAATGTCTAAGACATTTAGGGAAGTATAAGTATATAGAAACAAGATACCTCCCCAATACATTTATAATCAAAGGATAGGAATAAGCATTTTTCCATAGAAATGCAAGCTATCAACAACCATATGCAATAATGTTCCAGATTATGAATAAGAAGAGATGTAAATTAATTAAACTCTGAGGCTTTACATTATGCTCATCAGATTGGTAAGGATGACAAAAAAACAAATGAAAATGGTAAAAGTTGGAGAGACTGTTGTATGATTGACACCTAAGTGTTTTGCTGGCAGAATTATTATGACCAAACTACAAAAACCCTTTGACCATGGAACACATTTCAATGCAACTTTTGACATTCCCTTTGAAGGAGGGAAAGGCAAAGTCATTATCTCTTTTAAAAAGGATTTATAGTAGCAGTTTCTTTGTATAATAGCAAACAAACTGTTAGGAAAGTGGGTACTACCAATTGGGAAAAGGCCAAATAAATTTTGGTATATGAATATAATGTAATATTATTGTGCCCTAAGAAATAATGAACATGAAGAATTCAGAGAAACTTGGGAAAACATGCAAATATTGATAGAGTGAAATTACCAGAACTAGCAGAACCATTAACATTTCAGTTAGTAATCTAAAAGACAAAAACATTGAAGAACATCATAATTCTAATAATGCACACAACCTTAAAGGGTGAGGTATATGTCTTGCCTCTGGCGAAGGGGTGGTAGAATATAGTTACCCAGTGAAACCTATGTTTTCAAGACTGGCCTGTGTTGATTTATTTTCTTCAGCTATACTTGCTTGTTACAAGGCAGTGTTCTGCTGGGGAATCATTTGGAAATGGCAATGACATAGGATCATCTAAAAGAAAAGACTATCCCTAAAACACTTAAAATTCAAATCAATCTGCCTAGTCTTGAAAGCAATTTCTCTTTCCACTTGACTAGTGCCCCAGTCCCCTTTTGTAAACTTTTGGATGATCTTAAATGTAAGTGTTACATTGCTGACCCTTCCTTCTTGTCCCCTTACCCACTCTGATCCTTCTCTAGCTTATACAGAATAAAAAAAAAACCCAACCAAAACAGATGCTTCCCACTAAGGAAAAATCAAAGTCTCAAGATGGGCATCAACAGTATTAAACATTCCAACGTATTCTAGCCAAAGTACAATTGTGTGCTTCTTGGTCCAATAGGCCTGTAAAACGAAATTCATGTTGATGGGGCCATGCACACATTTCCTCTCTGGTGCTTTCAGCACAGGGTGCTGTGCATTTAATGAGTGCTTTACAGCTGCTAATGCCTTGTTCTTTAATGTCGGGAATTAGCAGTGGAACCTGTTGTAATGAAGCTGGAGCTCAACTTGGTCATGGTTGTTCAGACTTTTGTCCTGGCCCCTGCAGGAATGTCTCTGGTTGAAGCTTAATCGGGTAGGACTCAAAGTCAGCCTGAACATGCAGACGTCCTGTGTAGTCGGCAGCCTGAATCTCACAGCTTGGCTCCTTCCTGCTGTTTTATTTCATTAACAAAGTTTTATAACTGCACGGGGAGGGAAAAAAAAATACTTAAGGTACATGGAAATAAGCAGAAGGAGTGGATTGTTTTGAACAAAGATGGCAGCTAAGGGCAGCACATGCAGTGATCTGACTTGAAAAAGCAGCCTCAACATCTTCCTGGAGTGTCTTTATTAACTTACAGGAGGTAACATTATTCTCTTTTATATATTTTTGTTCTCTGTCCTTCCCTCATTTCTCCTCTCCTCTCCTCTCCTCTCCTCTCCTCTCCTCTCCTCTCCTCTCCTCTCCTCTCCTCTCCTCTCCT
>NC_058131.1:386079128-386093220 GCF_016433145.1 Gracilinanus agilis | reverse complement strand
TAACTCTCTCTCTCTCTCTCTCTCTCTCTCCTCTCCTCTCCTCTCCTCTCCTCTCCTCTCCTCTCCTCTCCTCTCCTCTCCTTCCTTCCTTCCTTCCTTCCTTCCTTCCTTCCTTCCTTCCTTCCTTCCTTCCTTCCTTTTCCTTTTTTTCCTTTATTTCTAACACTATTCTAAATAGGATGGATATAAAGATAAATACTACATAAAGTCCTACTCTCAAGTGAAAACATATTGCACTCTTCATACTGGCTTGGGAAGTCAAATACATAAAAAAATCATTAGGTACTTACCTTCAGTTCAGTTCAGTAAGCACTTATTGAGAGCATTCTGTGTATAAGATACTGTGCTTAGCTATGGCGCTCTCAAGTTCATATTTCCAGGATAACAAATAGACAAAAACTGACATCGTTTGACCTCATAGAGATTATGTTTTATTGGAAGAATTTACTGAAGAAGCACTTACTTTAGTTGGAAATCTAGAGATAATCATTTTTAGCTCTATTTCTACCTATTCCCTGACCTCCCCCCTGCACACCCTGCCTCCACTACCCCAATCTTGTAAGCAAGCCCTTGGTACAACCTGAGTCAAAACAGGAGTTATAAATGCTATCCATTTATCAGAACTAAGATCTCATAAGTACTTAAGACTAGAAGAAAATCGTACTTAAAAAAATCTCCTCATGTGCAAATGTTAGCATTGGTTTATTTATTTTTTAAAAAATCTGAGCTCTTAATGTATGGATAGTCCTCTTACCTTATGAGAGCATGATGCTTTTTGGCTAACTGGCCTGTGGAAAATGGTTTTTGAAGTTCTGCAATATGTGAAAAATAGTATTTGTCTAGAGGAAGCCTCAATTTGGCTGTTTTCCTAGACTCCTGACTCTACTTTATGGTGTTCTGTTTTATGGTCCCAGCAAATGCATATTTCTTATCAACACTCTAACTTGTACCTTATCAATAGCTGGGACTTGCAAACACAGTGGTTCAAATGGGAAAACCTTGCAATGCTGAGCAGTTAATGCTCGAGGTTTAAGTGTAAAAGCCAAGAGATGCTTAATCCACTCCCTATCGCCAAGTCCAACTGCAACTTGGAACATGCTCAAAATCAGGGGATAAGCAGAACAGTTAGTGGATCTAGTGACTTAAGAGTCTGAAGAGATTTTTCTCCCTTCAAGTCCAACTTTTCTTCCAGGCTGCCTTAGGATTTGACACCAAAAGGCAGAGTTCCAATCCCTGCTTAATACGCTGACTTTACAGGTATCAAAGTTCGGCTTCTCTTCTTACCCTACACTATAATAAATTGTTTTCTGGCTCTTTCTGAGACCCATTGCCTGGCTTTCCTATGCAAATAACCTTTGGTGTCCTACTTCATCTAGAGCTGGCAGGCAGATTTATACCTCCTCTAAATTTATTTCTTAGACATCTATAATCCCTGGTAAACTTGAATGTGGAACAAGGCTTCCAAGTCTCCCTTCGTGACATGGATGTAGGTATGTTGGTGTGTTTGTGGGTTTACATATACACATTCCTGCATATGTACATATATATATATATATATCAGAACTTTCAGAACAAGACAAATTTTATTAACATCTGCATATAATAAACTTGTATATGTATACACACGAACACAAATTTCGTATTCGTTCCTATATTTGTATATATTTCTATCTTAGAACTTTCAGAATAAGACAGATATTATAAATATATACATATAAGTATGTGTATCTGTTTTACATATATTCTTTTATATGCATGTTTTTATTTCAGAACTTTCAGTACAAGACAAAATTTATAAATATATGTATATGTGTGTGCATATGTATGTATATATACAAAAATTTTGTATATAATTGTATATGTATATATTTATATTTCAGAATGAGTTATATATTATTAATATCTATAATATGCATATATAACCACATTTATCTATATCTATATATCTTGCTCTGAAAATTCTGAGATATGAAATCAAAACACTGAGCAACAGGCAGTCAAGGACCAACAATGCAGAAGTGGAAAACAAACAAACAAAACATTCAAAAAAGGAGCTTCTGAAAGAGAAAAGAAGAGGAGCATCATGGAGATGGTGGCCTTACTGGGCACCTAACCTAGCAACATAAAGCAAGTCTGTCTCCTGTCTATTGGATCCATCACTGTCCTTCCCTGGCTAATGATTTCAGAAGCTTTTAGAAAGATGCCACACCATGGGAGCTTAAATTTAGGGGTGGGAAGGACCTGAGAGATCACCTACCAAAACCTTCTCATCTTACAGAGGAGAAAACTGAGGGTCAGAGAGGCCAAATGACTTGCCCAACGTCAAGTAAGCAGAACTAAAATTTGAATGAGGACCTTTAACTCTGATTGTAGAGATCAAGGGCTCTAGCCAAATGTTCACAAACTGAGCACTGAACATGCCCTGAACTCATGCCTTCTTTCTGGACTGTACTATCTGAAAATCCCTATTCACTTTCCCATAAGCTAAGAGTTAAGCCCTTAAGCTGATGATTGCCTACTTCTTTGTGTCAAAACCTACCCACTGTCTCTAGGATATACCCATATCTCTACTATAACCTCCCCAAATTGCCAGTCAAAGGCTCCCTTAAAAAACCACAACTATTTAATTCAAGAACCATTTATTAAGTACCTATTTTGCTACTATACTCAAGTTTCTCTTCTAAGAATTGGAGATATCAGGACAAAAATGAAAATAATTCCTATCCTTGAGAAGCTTACTTTCTACTAGGGGCCTTTATAGTCTTATAATTAATTATTTATGTCTAAAAACTCAGGGGACCTAGAATCAAGTTTTTGATTCTTTCACTGCTCCTAAAGAAGGACCTACTTCTCGTTTTGTAACTATTGCCCTTAATTAAGTCAAAGGAATTATTTTGTCACCCTCTCTGCTCAAAGGGTTAGATACCTTCCCTCAATATTTCCTCCTTTCTCATTAATTCTATGTACTGCTATTCAACTTGTCCTCTTTGCCTTCCTTGACGTTGTCAGCCTTTGGTACTTACAAGGCTATCTCCCTGGGGAGAATGGGGCAAATGAGTTCATTATAAGGTTCTCCAGCATCCAACATCAATGCTCCATCATCCAGAGCCTGCAATGACAGAAGCTTGCTTTCCCTCCTTTTACTCCTCCTTGGTGATATTACTGTTCATTAGTACCCGCCACTAGAGGCTGATCAAAGGAAAGGAGATGACATCCTCAAGCCAGTCAGTTTGGCATCTTTCTAACATCCTTTCTCTGAGGCTTAGTGTGGGAAGGAGATTGAAGCTTCTGGCTCAAATGAGGTTTCTGAATCGATGTAGCCTCTCCCAGTTAATCTCGCTCATGCTGCCCTTTCCCTTCTGAGAACACTTACTGTCTGCATTGCTCATCACACTGCCTAGTCATATATTGTCTCCCATTGTTCTCTGTGTCACAGGGGCAAGTCTTACATCCTCAGGGGCTGAGGCTATTTCTTAGCTTCTTTTATAAGATTATTATTGCTGTTAATAACTCCTAACATTTATATAGCCTTTTATAGCTTCAGAGCAGTTACATATATTGTCCAAGGTCAGCAAACTATAGCCTGTGGGCCAGATTCAGCTCCCCACCTGTTTCTGGACAGCCCATAAGCCAATTCAGTTTGTGGGTAGTACAAGAACAGGCGGTGGGTCAGATTTGGTCAGTGGACTGTAGCTTGCTGATGCCTGTATTATCCCTTTCTCTTCATGTTAACCTCTTGTGGTCAGGAGTTCAAACATGATTATCCTGCTTTACATCTGAGGAAAATAAGATCTAGAAAGGTAGCTCAGTCAGCATACAGTGGCAAATTATATCAGGTCTCAAGCTGAGGACTTTGCCCTGGGACCACAGTTCCTTTCTTTCCACTGCCTCCATGTGTGATCATTCTCTCAAAGCATTTACACCTAGCAGGGACATGAGATGGATATGAAGGAATTAAATGGAAACTAGCTGTAAATTCTAAATATCCATGCCTTCTTGCTCTGGATGATTAAAAATGGCCTGAATTCAAATGTTCATATTTTAGATACAACTGATAAGGATGGGAATAAAGACTTTAGAACTGGAAAGAACCTTAGGGAGCAGCTAGCCCAATCCCCACATTTTCTACACAAGAAAATTGAGGCCCAGAAAAGTGAAATACCTTTTCCAAGACAGTAAGTTGCAGAACTGTGAAGTCTACTCAGGTTATCTGACTCCCCAGCTAGTAATCTTTCCAATGAACCACTACTAACCAAATTACCAAATAGTCTCATATACAATTGAGGTTGTATATTCTAAAGTCCTCGATATGACTTCCTGGAGTGTTCCATACTGGAAACAGTTAAGTCCATTCCTCTTTTCTCACCCCTTAGTAACTTTCTTTTATGTATTTCTTCTCCCATTAGACTGTAAGCTCCTTGAGTGACTGGTATTGGCATCCTCCATGCTTAACACAGGGGTGGTACATGATAAAAGCATATCTATCATTTATGTATTTTTCTACCTAGATAACTATTATCTTTCTCAAATCTCTCTTCTTTTCTCTCATGCTATTTTTCTCTTTCTCAGTCTCTTTTAGTCTCTCTTATGTCTCTCTTCCCTCCTCTCTTTTTCTCAATCTTTCTCTCCTTTCTCCTTTCTCAGTCTCTTTTGCTCAGTCTCTATCATTGCTGTGTCTCTTTCTTGATGTGTGTTCTATGTTCTAACGTCCCTTCCAGTCTGATGTCAGTAGATTTTAGCTGCCTCAATTTAATTCTCATGTCCATCATGTGTAGTCATACTGCTATCTTCTACCTTAAATAGAGGATAGATAATTGTCTTTCTTGGGCAGCTAGTGTAGCTTCTCATGTGTAGCCAGAGAAATGGAACAAATGACCTCTCAGTTCAGCCTGGGAATTCTGTGAGTCCTGTTGAAAAAAAAAAAGTATAGGTTTTTTTTAAGCCCTTGAAGAAAGCTGTTGATGTCACTTATCTATCTGTTGTTTTGCTGTCAGGCAGCTCTGCCTAAGAGCACAGCTACATTTTACAATATTAATGATATGCTGTAAGAACCTAACATAACATTTTATAGCCTTATAACAAATCTTATTATCAGATGACAATGAGGTACAGAACATCAAATATTCATCATCCTCAGGTTTCTTTAAAACTTTTACAAGGAGAATGCATGGAGGCTGCTCCAGACTAATTACTGTTCTAAATATATAGCTTGGTTTTCAATATTGAATATGGGCCCATAAAGCCTTGATTGAAAACAGTGTAGTGTATCAATCAGATGTCCTACTGACATGCACCAAGAAAAAAAAAATGAAAGCATTCAGTGATTTGTTCACTGATTGCTCAAGAATGGTGAACCAGAACAACCTAGACAATGCCAACCCAGGGTATGAACAGTGATATCTGTAGATAAGAATCTTATAAACTGCTCAAATTCAATATATATGACTATTTTGGTTTTTTAGACACTAAACAGCAAAATGAATGCTTTCAGCAAGAGTGCAGATAATCTTTTTATTTAAGATTTATATTCCTTACTAACCTACTAAAGGCTGGCGGTGCCAGCCAACCTCTGGAACCTTCCTCAACCCTAAGCTCCCAAGGACCAAAAAGAGTAGTCAGACTTTACAATTGTTGTCTGTGATCATTTCCAGGTCCTTACTTGGCCATTATTAGTCAACGAGTTTTCCTTCAGTGTATATGACCTGGTTTACATCCTATTCTATTTGTCATTCATCCTTCATTTTCGAAGAGGGCCAGTGACATCACAGGGTAATGTCTTGAATTGGATTTAAGTGAGGCAGAGTTGTACCAATTCATCAGTCTCACTCTTTCTTCCAGTCATCAAAGTCCAGTGGCAAGACAAAAGTCAGGATGATCTGGTGATGGCCTGCCATGCAGTGATGACCTTGGCATCTTCAGTCTGACCAAACTCTTACTGTTCTACAGTGCCTGCTTCAATCTCCTTCATGGCTGTTGGAACATATTTTTCTCATCTATCCAGGCATTCCATTAAAGGGAATCTTCACATGCTTGGAGTAGACATCCCCGCCAACTCCCTGATGGATTTGAGGCCTGTTAGTTACCCTCAAACTAGTTCCAAGATGATTTTATTGAGTTATGGCCATAGGGGCATCTTGTAGTTTCTTGGAGTCTCAGATGAGAGTTGGGTGAAAGGGAGATACCAAAGGTGGATGAGCAGCCCTGAAAAGGGACTGTCAAGTCTTCACACCAGAGATACTAGTCTTCTCTGCACATCCCTACACCAATCTTGTTCTATTTACTCTCTACTGAAAACTCAACCTGTCTTCTCTAAAGACTTAACTCATAGTCATTCTTTCAACCCCAATCCCTTTCATTATCTTTGTTGACATTAATAGTCACACTGATGAACAAACATGTTGGCCCTACACTTCATCAGATTTCTTAACTTGTACGAGCTACTTCTCTACATTCTGTCCAACACATACATGGTTCAAGATCTCACAGAACTGCTCTGCCTTCTAGATCCAGAGATGTGAAGACTTCTTTTGATTATAATCTCTCAGCCTTCCCCTTCTTCAGTCACGTCACTCTTTCTAAACCTTATCTTTAGCTTTACCATGATCTCTAATACCTGAGTTCCTTTCTATTCCCACAGTCAACTCCATATTCTTACTTCTCTCTTCTTGCAGTGTCTAATAAACTTTTATTGAATGAACTGTATAATTAGCCATTTCAATAAGACACTTTTCTCTACAATTGAATCTTTGGCAACTGTGAATTCCTAGTATTCCCATCCTGCCAGTCCCTGAACATAGATCCTCTCTACCACTCATCTTCTTCTTTTGAACTACTAAATAATTTTAATAATACCTAACATTTATATAGCACTTTGAGGTTTATGAAGTGCTGTTTATGTATTACCTCATTTGATCCTCACAAAAACCTTCTGAAGTATATTATATTATAATCCCCATTTTATGTATGAGGAAAGTGAAACACAAAGGAGTTAAGTGCCTTGCCCAGAATCACACAGCCAATAAGTGTCTGGAGTATTACTTGAACTCAAGTCTTCTTGGCTCTCTGGAGTTCTTTGTTCATTCACTAGGCTAACTTGATCACCTAATAAATGTGATGATATCCTTCTGACCAAGTTTGCTACCAATTCATGCTATCTAAACTTGATAGTCTCCTTCTCTCTTCTGTCCCACATTGCAGCTACAGAGCCATCCTTTTATTCATATGTTGTATAATCCACATCACCTTCTCCTCCTCCCTGCAGAAATTATTCCAATCCTTTTCTGTTTTTAAGTTCTAAAACTCAGCAGTTGATGCATTGACTCCCAGTTCTGCCCAGGAGACAGAAGCTATCCATCATGAGCTACTTCATCTCGCCTTCAGCCACACCTCAAAGCTTTCTCATTCCAGTCAAACCTGGATGATCAGCTGTTCCCAGTGTCATATAATCACCTTTAAATATTTGGGCAGACCACTCTCTATGTCTCCAAGACACTCTTGCCCCCTCCCCTATAACTCTGCCTCTTCACTTTCTAATCTTTCTTTGAACCCCAGCTGAGGTGACATCACAAAGCTTTTTCTTGTTCTTCGTCCCTGAATTAAATTTTTTTTCTCAAATTTTCATATGGAAAAAAAAGAATTTCTCTTTTGCTTATATTGGTGCATGTCTAATACTTCCCCTACCTATCCACAATCCTTTCCAAGTTCTTTGAGGGAAGGGACTGTGACAACATTTTTTCCATCATTGTAACCCCAGCTTCTTGCAAAATATCCTGTATATTTGTTTGTTTCAGAATCAGAGACTTCTCTAGAATAGGGAAACAATGGAGATCATTATGTGTTGCAAATTCTACTCTTAGAGAATTGCCTGGGAATAGTAAGAGAATAAGAGACTTTGATGGTCCATGTGTATCTGAGGTGGGATTTGAACCCAGGTCTTTTAGACACTGAAGCTGGCTCTCTATCCATGTTGCCATCATGCCTCCTGTTTCTATTTCATATAGAGCAGGTGCTTAATACTAAGTTTTTTGAATAAAAAAGTTGAAAAACTTATAGAATAAATACAGAGAAGCTTAAAGCCCCCAAGATTCTAGTTAGAATGGTGGTTTGGAGATGTCCTTCATTTTATAATTATTATCTCATTTGATTCTTGCAAACAGCCCTGTGAGGCTGATACTATTATGATTCCCATTTTATAGCTGAGGAAATTGAGGCAAAGAGGTATATAAATGGCTTTCCCAGAGACATACAGCTAGTAAATGTCTGAAGTCATGTTTGAACTTAGGTCTTCTTAGGTTGAACATTTTATCCACTGAGTCAATTAACTTTCTCTAATGACTTCACCTTTTGTTGGCAAAAGTTCTGGACCCACAAAAGCAGCTGGAAGGTTAGATATTATTTTTTCAAGTTGAAGAATTGTGATTTTTCACCTGAAAAGGGTATCATAACTCTAGGAAGCTGTGTCAGTACAGCACCACTAAAACCACTGTGGATGGGACTGAATATGTCTTAGTCAGTTGGACCAAGTATAAAAAGTTCTTGTACTTGTTTTTGAAATGATCCTTAAATCATGGTAGCATAAAGCTGAGTTGCAGAAAGCATGAGCCCTAATTAATTGATATAAACTTCTTTTCCTCCTATCTCTCTTCCTATTGGACAGCTAGGCTCAGTGGATAGAGTACAAGATCTGGCGTCAGAAAGACTCATCTTTCTGAGTTAAAATCTGGTCTCAGACACTTACTAGCTGGGTGACCCTGGGCAAGTCACTTAACTCTATTTGCCTTGGTTTCCTTATTCATAAAATGAACTGGAGAAGGAAATAGTAAACCACTCCAGTATCTTTGCCAAGAAAATCTCAAATGGATCAGGAAGAGTTGGACATAACTGAAACAATTGAACAACAACTCTTCCTATTGTGAAAGCTGATGTAAAATTAAGAGTGCAACCTGTGACTTCTTTGTCTTTCTATTATTTCTTTCTGTTCTCTCAAAATATCATGACACACTGATTGTCTTCAATTCACAGGAGAACAGAGAAGACTCAAATCTCTGGGTTCTTGTGCTTGTTTTTGAAATGATCCTTAAATCATGGTAGCATAAAATGTCTGATAAAAATTCTATTTCACGTAAAGGGGTGATAGAAGGTATTTACTTTTGTTTTTCTTGTATTTTAAATAAAGAGAAGCTACTTGGTTTTTTTAAACATACTTCGGGCACAGCCAAAGTATAGAATTGTAAGCCATTCACAATGGCATAAAAATGTTTAAGATCATAATAAAAGAAACAGAACATTAAAAGAATTCTGAGGTTTTACTTACATATGGTAAATTGGTAAATGTGACAGCAAATGGAAAGAGTTAATGTTATAGACACAGTGATAAGAGGGGTTTCTTTGAGAAAGCTTCCTAATCTAGATGAAGAGTTGGACAAGACTAAACAATAAATAACAATAACAGGGGATAGATGCCACGGGGAAGAAACTCCCTCTTCTAATAGAGTTAGCATCTTCTATGCAATTTAAAGGCATTTTGTGGTGTTCAGTCATTTCAGTTATACCTGATTCTTTGTGACTCCATTTAGGATTTTTTTTTTTGGCAAAGATACTAAAGTGATTTGCAATTTCCTTCTTCAGCTCATTTTTCAGATGAGGAAACTGAGGCAAATGGGGTTAAATGACTTGATCACATAGCTAGGAAGGGTCTAACACCAGATTTGAACTTAGAAAGATGAGTCTTTTTGACTCCAGTCCTGGCACTCTTTCAACTGTGTCATGTAGTTGCTCCTTAAACTGGCTTACTTACTATTCCTTGAATATGATGCTCTATTTCCAGACTTTTAACTGTCTGTTTTCCCATTCCTGTGATTCTGGTGTTCCTCCCTTTTTGTCTCCTGAGTTCTCTGATATCCTTCAAGACACCTCAAATCCCTATACTCTCAGAGACTTTTTAAGGTCTTCCCTCACCCCTTCTTCTAGTCACTGCTAATGTCTTTCCTTTGAGATTATCTGTCATTTACTCTGAATATATCTTGTATGTACATAATTATTTGCATGTTATTTCTTTCATTAGAATATGAGCTCCTTGAATATAGAGACAATGTTTTTGTCTTTGTATCTTAACACTTAGCATAGTACCTGACACTTAATAAATGTGTATTAACTAATGTATTGTTGGTGGAGCTGTGATTCAACTACTGACAATTTTATATTATACTAAATAAAGCAACTAGTTTTGTTTAGTCTGTATTTTGCCTTAGGGCAGGTGGATGATAGAGCTTTTAGAGAGCCAGGCCTGGAGTCAGGATGATTCTTCTTCCTGAGTTCAAATCTGACCTCAGACACTTATTAGCTGTGTGACAGTGGGCAAGTCATTTAACGCTATTTGCCTCAGTTTCCTTATTTGTAAAATGGGTTGGAAATAGAAATGACAAACCACTCTAATAACTTTGCCAAGAAAACCTGAAATCGGGTCATGAAGAGTTATATACAACTGAAAATGACTGAACAACAAATACTCTGGCTCAGAGATCTCACTGTTAAACATATACCTTAAGGAGGTCAAGGATACAAAAATAAA
Source organism: Gracilinanus agilis (assembly GCF_016433145.1). Taxonomy (NCBI): domain Eukaryota; kingdom Metazoa; phylum Chordata; class Mammalia; order Didelphimorphia; family Didelphidae; genus Gracilinanus; species Gracilinanus agilis. The sequence continues at coordinate 386,082,650 of NC_058131.1, read as the reverse complement.
GGTCTCATCTATACCAAAGTAGTCATAGCAACACTGTTTTGTTTTTCTCTATTGCATGTTTATTAGGAATTTCTGTGGGGGAAAAATCCAACCAAATAAGCAAACAAAATATAAGGCTTTCTCCTCCTTTTCCAGATTGAAATCTCTCTTGTAACAACAAGAACTAGCAAAACAAAATAAACAAAAAGCAGAGTAGTACATTTAAGAGAGTATATGATACTTAGACCTAACAATCTCCCATCTCTTTGTCATGAAAAAAAGAGATACATTCCATTATCTGTTCTCAGAGGCCATCCTAATTTTAAAAATCTTTAGAATTTGACTTCCTTTTAATGAACTTTTAATTTGCTTTGTCATAGTCACTTTGTAGCTTTTGGGGGGAACTGGGAATTCTTCTTATGTCACTCTGCACCAGTTCTTGTAAACTTTCCCATACCTCTCTGAATTCCTCATACTCCTCATTTTTTACTGAGTAATAATATACTAATACATTTATAAATCATAAGTTTTTCAGTTTTTCTTCATATGTATTCTCCTGTTACTATAATAGACACTCATTTTATTTCTAGTTATTTGTTACCAAAAAGAGTTCTGCTAAAATATCTTTGTATAGGGTGAAATATTTTTTCTTTCTTTCTTTTACTTTCTTGGGGTTATATTCCCAGGGGTGGAATCACTGGGTCAGAAGTTATGTTTAGAAAAAAAAATATGGACAGGTTAGTGATTTTTCTTGCATAAATCCAAATTGCTATCACAAATGGTAGGACCAATTCATAGCTCTGCCCATAGTGTACTAGTATAGAAATCTTCACATAGCTCCTCTTTGTTCTTATTTTTGATATCTTTACCAATATAAAAAATGTGAGATGAAAACTCAAAGTTATAATTTTTGTTTTTCTTCCTATTTGTGTTATAGAACATATTTTCAAAGTATTTATTTGCAGTTCTTTTGAAAACTGTTTATATTCTTTGACCACTTATCAGTTGGGAAAATGCTCTTGGTGTTAGATCCCTACATCTATTGGCTATCAGAAATTTTATCAGAAACATTTGATACAGATTTTTTCCCACACTACATTTGCTTTCCCCATTATTTTTTTCATGTGTACAAAATGTTTTAAATTTAATGTTTTGTTTTTTTTATAGGCAATAGGGGTCAAGTGACTTGCCCAGGGTCACAAATCTGGGAAGTGTCTGAGGCCAGATTTGAACCTAGGACCTCCTGTCTCTAGGCCTGGTTCTCAATCCACTGAACTACCCAGCTGCCCCCCTAAATTTAATGTTATCAAAATCATATATTTTGTTTTTAGTGGAGACTTTAGTCTCTTGTCTTGTTGAAAATTTTCACCCTAGCCATAATTATGAAAGGTATCTCCTCTTATTCTCTTGACCTTTTAAATTCAGAAAGAATAATCATTTCCATTTTTTTGTGGTATATAGTACAAGATACTTGTCTAAAGATAATTTTAGCCAAACTGTTTTCTAGTTTTCAGAAGTTCATGTCAGAAGAGGATCTGCCTCCAAGTATATATGTCCTTGTCGCTGTCAAACACTGGTGTATTATTTCATCTGTTTCTTGCTTATTTAACCACTCCTGTGAGATACTTTTGTTTTTCATTTAGTGCCAAATAATTTCTATGACTAATGTGTTATAATATGATTTGAAGTCTGACATTGCTATGCCCCATTCATTTGTATTTTTAAATTTATCTCCTCCACTTCAAAAGGAATTTTAGTATTATTTTGTCTAGTTTATAAAGTATCCCCTTAGTAATTTGATTGGCATAAATCTATAATTAACTTCATGCATAAATCTTTAAATTAGCTATAGAAGTTTCAACCTTTTTTATTATAGTGACATAGCCAAACCATGAACAGTGAATCTGTCTTCATTTGTTTAACATCCTTTATTTCTAGAAAGGGTGTTTTGTAACTTTTTTTTTAAATTCCATGTATCTCAAAAATATATTTTATTAATTTGGTAGCTATTTTTATTGGAATTCCTCTCATTGTTTATTTTTTAAAATACCATTTCTTAAAATACAGTATAGAAATACTGATAACTTTCAAAGTTCTGTTCATTCTCTGGAATGTTTTCGTATACCAACATACCATTTGCAAATCAGGGTATTTCTTTATTTTCTTTGACAATTTCAGTGCTTTTAATTTTGGTCTTGTCTTATTGTAAAAACTGGCATTTCTAGAACTTTGTCAAGTATTAGTAGAGAGAAGGGGCTTTTTTGCATCACTCTTATCTGTACTATTTTAGCAAAGCTAAATGTCAGTTCTTGGTCTTGTGGAAATTTGTTTTCTTACTCCTGAAACTAATATGATTGTTTTTCATGAATTACCATACTATACAGAACACATAATTAGACTATTTTCAATAAGAAACCCATCAGGAGTCCACAGTGATCCAGAAGTCTCATTCATTACCCAGACATCTTTGCTAAAATCTTGTTCACTGGCAGGTGCTTCCTTGGTATTTGCTGGCTGATCTTGTTGAGTTGTATATCACAAACTCTGCCTGAAGCAGCCTTGGATGGCTTAAACAAACCTTGTGGTCAGTCGTTGCTACCAAACATTCTGAAATATTCTGCTTCTCTTTTACACCTGTCCCTAGAAGAGATTTCTTATCTACACAACTGATTGCTCCCTAAATCACTCCTTGTTGTTTGCAAGATAAATTGTCTCAACTGATACACAGTGGCACAAAGGAATATAATGGACTTCTCTACTAGCAGCAATACAATGATCCAAGATATTTCTAAGGGACTTATGAAATAAAACACTATCCACATCCAAAGAAAGAACTGTGGGAGTAGAAACACAGAAGCAAAATAGCTGCTTGACCACATGGGTCGATGGGGATATGATTGGGAATGCAGATTTTAAATGATTACGCTGGTGCAAATATCAATGATATGTAAATAGGTCTTGATCAATGACACATGAGAAACCCAGTGGAATTGTTGGCTACCAGAAGAAGGTGGGAGGAGAGGAGGGAAAGAACATGAGTCATAACCATGGAAAAATTTTCTTAATTAATCAATTAAATAAAATTTAAATAAAATTAAATTAAATAAAATTTAAAAATAAGATAAATTGTCTCAACCCTTCTGGGGTTGTGGAGTCTCCATTTTGGATGTCTTCTGGAATGCTTGTCTTCAACTTTCCCTTTTAGTAAATGATCTTTTTAACCCAGCCAGGACTCCTCTATATTTGAGGAATGGGTTTTTCACATTTGAAAGCATTTAATATATATTTTTATCACATTTAAGAAAAATCTTTACATGCCTATGCTTTTTAAAGTATTTTAATGTTGAAATGTAAATTAGTGGTATATTTTGTCAAACTTTTTCTGATTCTACTAAAATAATCATATTTTTGTTGTTTATTTGGTTAATATGTTTAATTATTCTATGTTTCTTCCTAATGTTGAATTATCCTTATGCCCCTGATGTTAATCTAACTTGGACATAGTAAATTATTTTCTGGTTATATATATATATATATATATAT
>NC_058131.1:386037463-386078750 GCF_016433145.1 Gracilinanus agilis | reverse complement strand
TATATAGTCAATTTTGATGGGTAGTTGATCCGTGGTTGCAGGCCCAGTTCTCTTGCCTTTCTGAATATCGTATTCCAAGCCTTATGGTCTTTTAGCGTGGAGGCTGCCAGATCCTGTGTGATCCTGATTGGTGCTCCTTGATATTTGAATTGTCTCTTTCTGGCTTCTTGTAAGATTTTTTCTTTTGCTTGAAAGCTTTTGAATTTGGCAATAATATTTCTAACCGATTTCTTCTCTGGGTCGAATGTAGTGGGTGTTCTATGAATCCTTTCAATGTCTATATTGCCCTCTTGTTGTAGGACTTCAGGGCAATTTTGCTGAATAATTTCTTTTAGTACGGAGTCCAGGTTTCTATTAATTTCTGGGTTTTCTGGAAGACCAATTATTCTCAAATTGTCTCTTCTAGACCGGTTTTCTTGGTCTGTCACTCTCTCATTGAGATATTTCATGTTTCCTTCTATTTTTTCAGTCTTTTGACTTTGTTTTATTTGTTCTTGTTGTCTTGAGAGATCATTAGCTTCCAATTGCTCAATTCTAGCCTTTAGGGATTGATTTTCGGCTATAATCTTTCGGTTTTCGGCCATAATCTTCTGGTTTTCGGCCATAATCTTCTGGTATTCCTTTTCAATCTGGTCATTTCTGGTGTTCAGTTGCAAGATTTTACCTTTTAAACAGTTATTTTCTTGCCAGATCTCTTCCATTTTCCTCAAAATCTCAGTTTTGAACTCTTCCATAGCTTGTGAGGAGTTTTCCTTATTTGAGGAGGGTCCGGATGCTTGTTTGTTCTCCTCCTCTGTTTGCTCGTTTGTCTGGATTTTCTCTGTGTAAAAGTTGTCGAGTGTTAAAGGCTTCTTTTTCTTGTTGTTATTCTTTCTCTTCTGAGTTTCCTGAGTCTGGGTAGCCATCATTAGCCCAGCAGCTTCTCAGGTTTATCCTCGGCTCAGTGTCTGTCTGCAGTCTATTGGCTCCTGAGGTCTGAGTTCTGTTTTTTTCCAAGGTCAAGTGTCAGAGACCAAGGAACGAAACCTTCCACGCTGTGCCCTTTTGTGGGGTTCCTCCATTTGTCTGGACTTGTTTTTATGTCCCCTTGAGGAGTTTTGTGTGTTTCGGTCAGGAGAGGTTAAGAGCTGCTTCTTACTCTGCCGCCATCTTAACCCAGAACCCCATGAATCTATTTTTATAAAAGTAACATGGCATTTTGAGAAATATATACTTTAATTTTGTCATTTAGAAGTCACCAAAGGTCATTCAAACTGATTTTTTTCAAAAAATATGTTCATCTCTATGTTCTCTTTTGTTTAGTTTTCTCTGGGTTCCATCCACTTTCAAGAGAGGAAGATTGAAATATCCAAATGATATTGTGTCATTATCAATGTCTTTCTATAATTCTTCTAGTATTTCTTTTAAGAACTTATCATTGAGAAGAAAAAGTATTGGGAGGAATTTAGGTGGGGTTAAAACAAAAGATGTAAACAGTTTTTTCTGACCCACCTCATACCTTCTATCAAACACACACACACACACACACACACATTTCCTAAATGAGGGGATGATAGTTTGCCCTGAAATATTAACTCACTTGTTTCTTCTACTGTTCTGATTTTTTTTCCATTACATTTATTGTTCTTCACATTCTTAAAGTAATGTTTTCTGAGAGAGAAGTAAGTTGTAGCAAGAGAAAAATGTACACAATGTTTATAACAATATAAACAAAAACAACAGTAAAAGGAAGCTGACAGGTAATTAATTTTAATGAACAATCTTAGACACAGAGAACAGATGATGAACTTCCTTTTTTCCTGAGGAAAGGTAAGACATTATAGGCACATAATTTCACATGTTTTCTCTTAACTCTATATGATTTTGCTTTATTTTTTCCCTTTTGTGACAGGGGAGTGCTCTTAAGTCAAAGTATAGGTCAAGAAAAATTGTGATATTATGGCAAAAGACATCAATACATTTTTTTAAATCCCACAACATAACTAGGCTCTTTAATGGCTGTACCGTGGTTGGGGCTCCTATTATGGTTGGTTTCACAGAGAAGGCATTAGGTAACAAGAAGGTCAATTTAGCCAATGTGAATCTTAGACTTACCTATTTATTATATTCTTCAGTTTGGCATTCAAGATACTCTATTCTGTGTAACCAACCATTCTACTCATGTGGCTTTATCTTCCATTAATCCCCACCATATCACCTGATACAGTTTATTGAATAACTGCAAAACTTATTTTGAGTACTTTTTAGTTCATGGGAAAGCTGTGTAAACACCTGGTTCTGATAATTTTCTTTCTGTTTTTGACATCACTCCAAAAGGCTGTGCAATTGATCTTGGCATAGGAAATCTTTGAGGATGGCGAAAGACAAACCAGGTAACTTGGAGGCTAAGGAGCAGTCAACTTGGGAAGCAGGGAGACCAATAGGCTCATTTTGTAGTTCCTTCTCTAATTCCACAGTTCCTCTAGTAATTATGGAAACTCTCAATTTCTCAAGTGCTCAGGTGTTTTGTGCAGGGAAAGGATTTTTTTTTTATTGATTCCTTTTTTACATCGCATTCACTTTCAAATATGTTCTTCCTCCACTTCTTTACCCATTTAATTTTCCCTTTGAACAAAGACTTAAAAAGGAAAAGGAAACCAGTCCAGCAAAGACAATCAACAATAATTATATTTGATAGTATGTGTGACATTCCATGTTCATAATCCTCCTATCCCTGAAATGAATGGAGAAAGGTGAATTATCACAATTCTTTTTGGTGGGTCAAGAATAATTATATAGTATTCAGGATCATTTTATGGAGCTTTCCTTCAACATTTTTGTAATCACTAAACATATTGTAGGGAGGATAAGATTATTAAGAGAGGATGAAAATTTGAATGACAAGTATCTTGCCAGTCAAACTTCAGACTGTTATGGCAGGTGGTAAGACTCTCTGTAGAAGTAATGATCACGTAATTTTTCCTACATCTATTGGCAGGGCCCCACCAATGAATGCTAGGAGAAGACTTAACTAACCTCTACTCCATCAACCTGGCACTCACCCTCCTTAAATAGGAGTCAGCCTGGAACTCATCCATGCACCAGCTGCCTAATGACAGATGGTTCTCACCTGTCCAGAGGATACCTCTGACTCTAGATACCTGCTCAGACCCAGATGTGGGGTCTCCCACCTCCGTTCTGTGTAACATCTATCAGTGAAGAGGCCAATGTGCTCAGTGTCAAAACATTTTAGAGGGCAATTAAGTATTTACTCTGAAGTCTGCAGGGAGTCCTTGCATATTTTGTCCTTTTAGTAATATAATTATCAGTATCAATAGAGAGCTGGTCATCAGGTCATGGGTAATTTTGGATGTAATAACTCATTAAAACATTTATTAAGGCATGGAAAGGACTGAAGTCTGAATTAGTAGATGGAACATTCACATAAATGAAATAACAACTCATAGGTAAGAAAGTGAATATAAGCATCTTTCATTTATAAAATACATTTTATTTTCCAGAATTACTTTTCTCATTGGATTATTACAAAAGAATTGAAGTCATCATAGCAGGTTCATAAGATCATAGAAATTCTAGAACTGGAAAGGATCTGTAGCTATTGGACCTGACTCCCCTTGCCCCCATTTTACAAATGAGGAAACTGAGGCACAAGTGATTTGACTAAAGTCTTATATGAAGTTAGCGGTAGAATCAGGATCCTAACTCAGGCCAGCTCTTTTTCCAGTGAGCCACTGGAAAAAGCAAGGAACCATGTTACATTTCTCCAGAAAATAAGACACAATATTGACCTGCCTGAGATCATATAAATCTATTTAGTGAAAGTCCAGAGACTAGAAATTCAGGTATCTTGACTCTTAGCAGAATTCTTGCCACTGTGTAGATTTATTCTATTTGATTATATAGACAGCTAAATGATACAGTGGATAGAGTTCTGGGCGTGGAATCAGGAAAACTCATCTTTGAGTTTAAATTTGGCCTTACTGGCTATGTGGCCAGGTCACTTTAGCCCTGTTTACCTCAGTTTCCTCATCTGTAAAATGAGCTGGAAAGGTAAATGGCCGATGACTCCAGTGTCTTTGCCAAGAAAACTCCAAAAGAATCAGACATGATTGAAAGTAACTGAATGAGAACAACAAACTAGATTATAAACTCTATGAGGGTAGGACCCATATTATAGAATGTCAGAGTTGAAAGGGAGACTTCTATTCAGACATCTTTCATTTTCATCATCCCAGTCATCCTCTATTGTACCTAGGGACTAGTTTCAAAGGAAGTGGTGGCTGCTAGCTAGAGACTGCTGTGTTAGACTCTGAAGGAAGATTTTTAAAAGTTTAGATAAGACAGAGAAAAGGATAATTAGGATGACTACTGAAGAGGATCAGCAAAATGGTAAGGATCTAAGGATTAACTGAAGGATACTGGGGTATTGAGATTTTGGTTCAATATAAGGAAAACCTTTTTTTTAAATTAAATTTTATCTTTATTTTATTCCAATAACCAATTTACACATAAGTTTTCCGAAGTTATATGATTCGTGTTGTCTTTCCTCTTTCTTCCCCTCTCCTGGAGTTGACAAACAATTCCACTGGGTTATACACGTATTATCACTCAAAACATATAAGGAAAAACTTCTTAATAGCTAGAATTGACCAAAAATAGAATGGAGTATCTCAGGAGGTCATAGATTCCATTTTAGTGAAGATGCTCAAGTTAAGGATGAACTGTTGTAGAGATGAGTCTTATTCTGGTATAGGATTGATTATATGGCCTCTAAAATCCCTTACAATATTGATATATCAACTATGATGCGCTCATGAAGCTCAAGGTCTAGCAAAGGGACATGATATATTGGGACAGTGAGGTGGCTCAGCAGATTGAGAACCAGGTCTAGAGACAAGAAATCCTGGGTTCAAATTTGGCCCTTAGACACTTTCTAGGTGTGTGATTCTGAGCAAATCACTTAATCCCCATTGCTGAGCCCTTATTTAGCCATTTACTTCTTCAAAATAAGAATTTTTTTAAGGATATGCTAAATGGATATAAATTTCCACTAGGAGTTAGGAGACCTGGCATCCAAGTCAACCATTAAATAGGTACATGAGGTTGGGCAGGACAATGCTGTGTCTTTTCTGGAGAGCTCAGGGATGCTGCATCAAGGCAGCATTCACAGGACCAATTCTGCCACTGTGTAACTTTGGGCTTCATTTCTCCACTCTTCACTTTCCTCATCTATAAAATGAGAGGGTTGGGAAGATTTCTTCTAGCTCTAAATCTATGATCTCATCAGTCTATGAACTCCCAAAGGAGCGCCTCTATTAAGTATTCCAAAGGGAGGGGGGGCTGTATACAGAGGGGCAGAGTGAAAGTGAAGCAGTTCAATCAAAATATCTTTCAGGGCAGGAACAGTTAACTAACATGTAGAGTGTGTACTTAATGATTAGAACACTGAGCAACAGTCAGCCATCGGCCTTTTTTCAGCCTCCCAAGAGAGGCACCTTTATTAACTGTGACCTTCAAAAGATTGTGAACTTCAGAGAGTCCTTAGTGGATGTTTACAAGACTCAGAACAGAGCCTCAAGGAACCACTTGCATCCTCTGCTTCTTTTTTTCACTCCTCCCTGCCCATCCCTGTGGGTGAAAGAAGAAAATCAAATATAAAACTTTAAAATAAAAATGAATGCAGAACTGCCAAAGTATGTAATAGAGTACTTAGAAATAGAAATAGCTTCTCATCAGTAATAAAAGAGAGGAACATGAAAAACATTGGGGTGATGAAAAAAGAGCTGGCCTTCAAGTTAAAGGAGACCCCAATTCAAGTCTTGCCTCTGGTACATATTTCCTGTGTGGTGCTGGGCAAGTCATAGAAAGTCTCAGAGCCCCAGGAACCTCTCAGTTATAGAAAATATTTTGGCCTGCTTTGGCAGAGAATATTTCCTTGAGGAGCACTTGTTGCTCACCCTTTGTTTTCTAAGATGACCAATGACGTCAAGGAGTGATATCTTGATTTACTTATCAGTTGGATTTAAGTAAGGCAGAGTTGCACCATGTCATCAGCCTCACTCTCTCTTCCAGAGTAATTGGAATTCTGGGGTTAAGCAAAAGTCAAGACTACTGTTATGGCTGGGGAGGCAGTGAATGACCTTGGTGTCTTTAATATCTGACCAAATTCCAAGTGTTTCACAATGACTGCTTCAGTCATCTTCATAGCCATTAGAACAAATTGTTCTCATTCTCCTGTTCCAGGAGGGGAAATCTTCACATGCTTGGAGTAGACACTCCTCTAACTCTGATGGGTTTGAGGCTCACTGACTACCCTCTATCTGGTTTATCTCCTCTGCCAAAAGGGTTCTACTGGGTATGATCTGTACCTGCTAGTTTCTTGGAGCCATAAATGAAAGTGGGTTAAATGTGGGAACAAAGGTAAATGAGTAGCCCTGAAAAAGATTTGGCAAGATTTCATAACAGAGGTACTAGTCCTACCTGAACATCCATTTACTCCATATAGTGGGCACTATTGACATGGGTAAAATCACAGGTCTATAGCCCCTTCCAAAAAAAGAATCTAGCCTTGAAAATTAGTATTAAACAACCCAAGTTAGGATCAGTCTTAAAGAAATCAGGCAGAACTGTCATTGCTTGAGAACATAATACTTCCTAAAAGCATTGATGACCATCATAGATGTGTCATTTGGCACTCTGGCAGCTTGGAAATAAAAACTGTTGGAGAAAAGGAATATTTGGTTAAAAAAAAAAGTGTAGATTGACTTATATTTGGAATTTATCTGCAAAGTTACCTTATCGCATTATTTCCAAATACTGTTTGGTAGTTAAATGGAGATACTACCCAACACACTTGACTTGGGGTCCAAAGACGTTCAAGAGTACTTGTGGATAAATGTCAGGGGTTCTGTGAACTTGGATGTAAAACAAACAAATAAACAACCAAAAAAAAAACCCCCTTTATTCTTACTAACTGGTAACTGGAATTTGGGCAGCTATGTGGCCTAGTAGACGGAGTTCCAGGCCTAGAGTCAGGAAGACTTATCTTCATGAGCTCAAATATGGCCTCAGATACTTACTAGCTTTGTGACCTTGGGCTTAACCCTGTTTGCCTTAGTTTGCTCATCTATAAAATTAATTGGAAACAGAAATGGCAAACCACTCCAGTATCTTTTCCAAGAAAACTCCAAATGGAGTCACAAAGAGACAAAATTAAAAAATGACTGAACTGGCTGAACAAATTGTGGTATCTGATGGTGATGGAATACTATTGTACTATAAGGAATGATAAACGGCTTGATTTCTATGTAAAATGATGTGGAGTGAAATGAGCAGAACCAGGAGAATATTGTACACAGTAACTGAAACATTGTGGGATGATCAAATGTAGTAGACTCCTCTACTAATAGCAATGCAATGATCAAGAATAATCTCATGGAACTCATGAAAAAGAATGTTATCCATCTCTAGAGAAAGAGCTATGGGAATAGAAATGCAGAACAAAAACATATGATTTATTACTTGATTCTATGGGTATATGATTTGAGTTTGTGGTTTTAAAAGATCACTCTATTATAAATATCAATAATAAGGAAATAGGTTTTGAGTAATAAGACACATATGGCCCAGTGGAATTGCTTATCAGCTTGAGGAAGAGTAAGGGAAGAGGGAGAGAACATGAATCATGTAACCATGGAAAAATATTCTAAAAAAATAAACTATTTAGTGAAAATTTAAAAAAGAAAATGACTGAATGATGAAACTCTGAAATTTAACATTTCCTTCAACTATTGAAAAAAAAAAATAACACTTTTCTGAGAAAGGCCTTATCCAAAGGATTCACCAGGCTTTCACAGGAGCCCATGAAACTAAAAAGATGAAAAATTCTGTGACTGTTATTACAGAAGTTAACTTTGAAGACTGACTACCAGAGAGAGTAAATTGTTTCACAGTGGGAAGAACTTAGATGGATGGACAAGGCACTAAAATTCTTCTGGTTACACTTGGTCTCTATTCCATCAGTTCCTACATGAGTGAGGAGAAACCTTGAGTGGCTATAGAATCATTCCTCTCTCTGCCTGGGGGCCCTCTCAGCTACTTTTTAAAAAAAGTTACATTCAAAAAAACCTCTATTCCATCCCAGAATTAATACTATGTATTTGTTCCAAGATAAAATTGCTGTAAGGTCTAGGTAGTGGGGGTTAAGTGATTTTATGTCCAGGAAGTGTCTGAGACCAAATGAACCTAGGACCTCTAACCTCTGGGCCTGGCTCTCTATCCACTGAGCCACCTAGCTGCACCTCCTCTATACCTATTTCAGCTACTTCTAAACATCCCAAGGAGAGGGAGTTCAGAATTTCTGGACAACCCGTTTTCAGCAGAGCAGTTCAAAAGCTGTCCAAGTACAGCACATATCCTGGCCTGGGAAGATTTCGCCAAGATGGAAAGGCTTGAATAGGGGCCAAGTGACAGTTTGTAGACTAAGAACTAGCTTAGGTAAGTCTCTGGAGACTCCCAGCATCAGAAGGCTGGACACAAGGGGATGGATTTTTTTTTTCAGTCACATCTCCTAAGGTGTAGAGGGAATGAAATCTGTGTTAAGGGTAGTAGTGGAGAGGATGTAATGTTCTGATGAAACCAGAGGTCCTTGAAGAATTGAAATAAGTAATTTGTTCTAGCAAGAGCTGCAAGAATATGATATGAGCGAAATTTGAGAAAAGGCTGGGGAGATTGAAGCACAATGTATTAAAATCTAAAATCTGTATTACTCCAGGACAGCCTTTTGACATAGAGATGTCTTTCAAAAGAATCTCAAATTGAGGGGCTGTACAGTTGGATTGAAAACCCTGTTCTCTTAAATCATGAGAAGTGGGGGGAAGGAGCCAAATTAATTCAGTGGAACATAATTAAACTAGTTAAATCCATTTTAAAATGGAGTCAGAAACACCTCCACATACTTAATTCAAAGTGATATCTTCGAAAGGATGTGATTATAGTAACTCAAGATATTTAAAGTGCTACTTCAAGCCTTTTTTTTTTTTCTATTGAATAAGAGGAGACATTAATAGGCTTATTGTATTCAAGGACAGAAGGGCTCCAAGAGCATCTCCTGTCTTCTGTAGGTCGCTAGGACACCACTTAGCCCATCAAGGAGGTCATTTGTGAGACAGTAACCCATGGGACTGAAAGAGGGAATGCGTCTTTCCCAAATGCCAAATATTGGAAATAATCAATTTAATTCAAAACACATTTGTGGAGTTCCTTCTGTGAGCAGAATGTTATTCCAGGGCTTGGGGGAGAAGAAAATTAAACTAAGGCAGTATCTAGGACTTCATGGAGTTTACAATATAGTAGGGGTTTTTAATAATCATGTATGAAAAGCCATTAATACAAAATGACATAGGATAATTGTATCACCAAGTACAAACAAAATGCCTTGTGGAGTTTGTGATGGGACAGGTTATCACCAGAGGTAGGCGGACACTTCTTGGAAAAGATGAGATTTGATTTAAGTCAACAGACTTCAATGAACCCAGACTGCTGAAAGGACTGGCCAAATCATTGCCAATGATCTTGGAGAGATCATGGAGAATTGGAGAAATGCCACATTACAGTGTAGAGCAAATTATTTCCCAATGCTTTAAAAAGTGATTTAAAAAGTGAAAAGGCAGTAATGTTTAATGTTAGCATGGAAGAATGTGTCCAGCAGACTTCCCCATGGACTTGTTCTTAATTCTATTCTTGTTAACATTAAGAAGGCTGCTAAGTGGCACAATAGATAGAGTGCTGGGCCTAGAGCTAGGAAAGCCCAAATTCAAATCTAGCCTCAGACACTTACTAGCTGTGAGACTTTTGTCAAATCACATAAACTTTGCCTTCCTTGGTTTCCTCAACAGTAAAATGAGGATAATAAAAGAATCTATCTCCCAGGGTTATTATAAGGGCCAAAGGAGATAGTATTTATAAAATACAGCAATGTAGTAGATGTCTAATAAATGCTTATTCCTTTCTGCTTCCCACTCAGAGGGGATCTGATCTCTTATTTTCAAGTATTTAAAAGACTCTCATATGAAAAAGGCTTATTTTTTTAAAGCTCTTTCTGCTACTTAGCTCCTAAGGAGAGAAGTCAGTATAAAGGATAAAAGTTGCAAAGAAGAAGAGTTAGAACCAAGTTTGGAAAACACTTCCCCCAAATTAGAGCTATATAATGGTGGATCAGACTGCTTCAGGAGCTAGTGAGTTCCCTCTCACCAGAGGTCTCTAAGCCAAAATTGGATGACTATTTTTCTAGATGGATTTTTATTCAGTAACATGGAATTTTGGAACCTCCTGTGAAGCTACATTTCTCTGAGTTGGGTACTGGAAAGTATGGGTTTGATATCAGCAAGTGAAAAAATGAAGTGACAGGGCCTTTAAGTCGTGGTAAATGTTGTGAACAAAGTTATAGAGGTGGACAAGTACCATTTAAAGCATTCCTAATCATATTTGGGAGATAATGAGTGGTCTAGTTTGATTACAGCATATTCAACTAAATATCTAATAATAATAGCTTGTATTTGCATAATACTTTAAGGTTTGCAAAATGCTTTTCAAAGATTATCTAGTTTTCATTCTCATAGTGCCCCCCAGAGATAGGTTCTATTATTATCCTGATTTTACAGATGAAAGAACTGAGGCAGGTAGAGGCTAAGTAGCTTGCCCAGGGTCTTGCTGCTATTAAAAAGTATCTGGGAGGCTAAATTGGAACTCAGATGTTCCAGAGTCCAGTTCTACCATTCTATCTACTGTGCCACCTGTTAGCATGAGATAAGGTTGGAAATGCAGTATAACATAGTGCTATGAAAGATCTTGAACACCAGAAGAAAGAGATAAATGATGCTGATAACAGTCTTAACATTTAACATTTTCCATATTCTGAGTTATCTCCTCATGCAAAACTTGTACACCTGCGTGTGCATATTTTAAAAAGCCACGCCCTTTTCTCATATATGTAGTACACACAAAAGGGGTTAAATGCCACTTGATGATCAATTCTGTTAATTTCCATTCCCATAATTCCTTATACATAGCAGTCAAATGGGGAATTACCAAAATTAGACTCAAACTCTTCTTTAACTATCAAAGGAGATCTATATAGAAACTCCTCTCTTTGACATATAAGATCTTTTACAACTTGGCTTCAGCCTGTTTTTCCAGCCATATAAAAACATCACTCATATTTATGTTCTCTATAGTCTGGTCAAATTAGTTGTGTCAGTGGTCTCTAGCCATGATACTCTATCTCTTGTCTTTGAGCTTTATGTACTGGCACCTAGATTTTTATTCTGGTATGTGGAGTTTGGGAACTCTAAGATCCCTTCCTACTCTGAGATTCCATATTTCTCTGAATTAGGTTTTGAAGTGCGTCTTCACTTCAAATGTTAGACTTGTATTTGGCTCCAGAAAGAATTAGGAAAAATGGGTAGAAGAAGCAGCAGAGGGTTTAGACTGAATAAAAGAAAAACTTCCTAACAAAAACAAACAAATAAATAAATGAATGAATTCTGTCTTCAGAGGCATCTAGGTGGCTCAGTGGATAGAGAACCAGGCCTGGAGAAGGGAGTTTTATGTTTCAAATCTGACCTCAGACACTTCCTACCTTTGTGACACTGGGCAAACCACTTAACCCTAGTTGCATTCTTCTGTCTTGGAACCAATACTTAGTATCAATTCTAAGACAGGAGGTAAGGGTTTAATATTTTTAAAAAACCACTGTTATGATTACAATTATCTCAAGAGAGTGACTTTTGGGTAAGGATATTAGTTTATTGATTATATCAGGTTTATTGGTTAGGTCAGCATCATAACCAATAAAGTGACAGGTCTCTGTGGCTCTCTCATGAGCTTAATAAATAGATTTTTAGGAGCTCCTTAATCAGCCCCATCCTTGACTGTTCCAAGATTTCTTTAATTGGCCAAAGCTTACTAAGAGGGGGTCCACCAACCTATTCCACCCCCCCTTTCCATTTCCAAAAGTGGACAAGTCACATAAGAAAAGAACCTTTGTCCCTTTCACTTATTAACCAAATTCTATGAAAAAGGAAGATATTTCTTTGGATTTCTAAGGACACAGAAAATGCGAAAAGTAGCAGATTGGATGGTGTCTCTAGCCCAGTTTCCAGACACAGGAATGTACTGTAATTATCCCTAATATACAGGAAGTAATACAGCATATGAAAAACAAATTCTCACAAAATAAAGTATTATATTCAATAAGTTGGATAAGTGAAGAGGGACAGGACCTTTAAGACATGGTAAATGGTGTCTTTTACATGTCTCGAATGCACTCCCTCTCACCTTGACCTTTTTGAACACTTAGTTGTTTTTTTTTTCCCAAAAAAAAATCAGCTCAACTTCCTACAAGAAATCTTTTTGATTACTCGTCATATTATAACAATCATAATAACTAGCATATACATGAGCTGGATGACTATTTGCCAGTGTGCTTCCAGGATGGATTTTTTCAGGTATTTGGAGTGTGAGGTTTGCAAGTCACTTTACAAGTATTATCTCATTTTATCCTCATAATAAATCTGGGATGTAGATGCTATTATCTTCATTTTATAGCTGAGGAAGGAAAACCTTAAGTGACTTATTCAGGGTCACACACGTAATAAATCTCTGAAGCTGAATTCGAATTCAAGTCTTCTTGAATTCAGGTATTCTTCCCCTTCCTTTCTTTTATGATTCAGTCAAACTGACCTTGCTATTCCTCTCACAAGACATTCTAATACATTTTCCTGTACTGTAGCCCTGGGTATTTCTTCCTTCACTCCCACCCAGTGCAATATCCACTATAGTTTTTTCTCTCCTCAAATTACATTTTGTTTATTTTGTTTACTCTTAGACATGTATACCTTGTGTCCCCCTTCAGAAAATGAACTATCTTTAAGGTCAGAGACTGTTTGAAATGTGTATTTAAGTCCTCAATGCCTAGTACAGTTTGTGGCACATCTGTAACTGTAAACAAAAATGAATTTTGATTGATTGGTTTTAGAACCTTCCTTAATACTTGATTATAATATGTGACAAAGGCAAAAGTATTTATTTTTTCCTTTATCAAACACTGCTTCTCACACTTATCATCTCCACAGAGCAATGAACTGTCTCCCACCCACCACCTCAATCCCAGTTCATTTGGAACCCTCTCTGAATACTGACAGTTATTCAGGAAGCCTTAGGAAAGAACCCTGGCTGCTCTCTTGTGTGGCCAAATGGAAAGAAAGTCAGGCCAATGTTCATGATTTCTGGGTGTCCATATGGAAACTGGGACTCACTGATATAATTTCAGTTCATTACAGATTTCCTAAACCTGCCTTGCCTAAGTGGATTTAAATTTTTTCCCCTGCCACTTAGCTTGGAAAAAAAAAACACCTTAATTGCAACATTTATGCATAATTGCTAGGTGATGAATGCCTGAGGAATTTTTCCTTTGCAGACACACACAAATGTACACATTACAATCAGCAGTTGAGGGAGGAAAAGATAGACTATTCCCCCAGAAGGGTTTCTGCCCCCATGCAGGTGAACACCTAGGATTCACCCACTTCTCCACTCTTCACTTCACTATCTCATCTTTCACCTTTTAAAAATAACTCCCAGGAGGAGCTCCATCCAAACAACTGGATTGTTTCAAAGCAGCAGGAGTAAAATAGTTTTGTTGGGCAGAAAACCACCAAATTATTCTATAAGCCTTGGTGAATTTATTGTGTCCACTATGGCACCAGGGCTGTTGTGGGTGACATACTGGGTATTAGGGAAATGGAAGATGTACCCCTCAAGAAGCGTGTAACCAAATTTAGAGAGAGAAGACTACATCTGAAACAACAATAGCAATAATAATAATAATTAACATTTTATATTTCTTTAAAAGTTATCAGTCTGCTTTACATTATCTCCTGTGAGGAATATAAGAAAGGTAGCTAATCAGTTGCCAAGCCTATCTCACAGCAGCTCACATCTGTCCCTTTCTCTTTATTTACATGGTCACTAACATGATTCAAGCCTTTAGTATCTGTTGCCTGTATTATTGTGATATCCTTCCAATTGTTATCACTACTTCAGGGTGATTCTCTAGTTCATTCTTCCTTTGGTTGCCAAAGTGATTTTCCTGCAGCACAATTCCGATTAGGTCTTTCTGCTACTCCATACACTACAGTGGCTCCCTACTGCTTCTGGGATCAAATATCAACTCTTCTGTCTGGCATTCAAAGATCTTTACAATTTACAATTTTTACAATCTGCTCTTCTAGCCTTTTTTACATATTCTTCCCCTTCCTTTCTTTTATGATTCAATCAAACTGACCTTGCTATTCCTCTCACAAGACATTCTAATACATTTTCCTGTACTGTAGCCCTGGGTATTTCTTCCTTCACTCCCACCCAGAACTGGAATTTATTCCCTCCTTACCTTTTACTGATTAGTCTCCCTTTGTTCTTTAAAACTCAGTCCAAGCACCACCTTCTAAATTAAGCTTTCCTGATCTCAGCAACTGCTAGTACCCTTTCTTCTCCAAATTACCTTGTATTTATTTTGTATGTGTTCTTTTCTTTGTTTCTTCTCCACTACTCTCCTCATCCCCACTTGATACTCATGGGGTGATTATTAGGTCCCTAGTAGAGTTGTTAAACTCTGGTTCAAAGTGCTCTATAGGTCCCTGTTCCCAAAACTCTTAACTCACTATATGCTCTCTTTTAATAGAGTTAGAAACAAATTAATTCAAAACATGAGTATTTGCCAAGATGGCATGATAAGAAAAATAGCTACATTAATGTCCCTATAAGCTTGGGTAAACTCTTCCACAAATACACACAAGATAAGGGATGGAGTAGGCATAAATGAAATAAGCTCACTATGAAGCATGCACCAAAGGAACATATGTGGGTCAAAGCAACTCATTCCTCTGTAACTTCAAGATGCCAATGGCCTTTTTAAAATCCTGGCACCCTCACATCGTTCTCTTTTGGCCCAATGTGTGTGTGGAATGAGTCTCATCTGAGCCCATGGGCTTACTCCTTCAAAGATCCATCTCCCAAATACTAGGGCTAATTCCCCCTTGAATTCCTAGGTGTCTTCTTTTTGCCAGGACTCACATTCCTTAAAATTGATTCTTGCCCCAGTTGGCTTTCACTTTCTGCTGGAAGCAGTGTTTCCTCCTGGGCAATTAAATTTTCTGCAAGATGCTCTGGCTGATGGAGGCAGGGAGGAAAGAGAAATCCTCTGTCCCCTCTGCCCTCTGAGAGAGGAGGTTGCCTGGGTCACACTCCCCAAAGCAGCTTCATACCTTGAACCTCTCTCAGACCTGTCAGGCAATGCTTTTTAAAGGCAATCAGGGGTGTGACCAATCTTCCACCAGCCAATGTCAAGTTGCCCCTTTTATTCCATCAGGGAGACCTCTTTCACACTCCTTAAAGAGGTAATAGTGTGTAGATATGTCTTTGTACTCCATTTAACACATTAACACCTCATCTCTCTATTATGTACCCCCTTCTGTGATTTCATCAACTAGACTGAATGGAATCAATTGTTCAGAGACCACCTCCCTCCCCAGCACACACATATATTTTGTACATACTTATTCAGTGTGTTCCAAAAGTCTTAGTGCAGTTTTAAGCTCCTAAAGAAGAAAATATAAACTCTCAAAGCTTAAAAACACACTGAGGCTTTTGGGATTTGCTGGGAAATGTATCTGTTTTTTCCCCTGGAATGATTACAAGCCTCTTGAGGGCAAAGACTTTTTCCACTTTGTGTTTATATTCCAAGCACCTAACAGTGTTTGGCAGGTGCTTGATAGTACCTAATAAATGCCTGTTGAGAGATTGATTTTTAATCTCTGAGCTTTGCTCACACCATTTCCAATGCCTGCAAAACACTGTCATGACTCCAATACAGTGACCTTGACAAGCCTTTGAAACTCGCTTTGTCTCAATTTCCTCATTTAAAAAACAGAGATTTTACAGCCTGTCTTATCTATCTCACAGGATTACTGTGAGACTCAAACAAGATGGATTGAAAAGTACTTTGTAAACTTTACAGCACTATATATTATATGTATATAAATATTATATGTATGTTATTGTCATTATTATTGAATAGAATTGAAAGGACCAGGAAGGCTGTAAGTGCACTAGTACTTCAAATGAGAGAAACCAATAAGTCAAAAGGGAAAGAGTCAAGAATTGTGACTTGCATTGAGTCCTGATGGTTAGGGATTGCATCATAGGCATAAGGGAAAGCAAGATTCAATTAACAAATATTGATTTATTGTTCTGCTTGGTTTCAAATGGGAAGAAGTTGCAAGGAGGCAGATTTAAATTTGAAATAAGGAAGAACTCCCTAAAAATTAGAGCTAACCCAAAATGAGATGGGCTCTCTTAGGAGATACTAGATTTCTTCTCCTGGAGAATCTTCTGGCAAAGGCTGCATGAGAATTCCAGTCAGGAATACTGCCCTGGGGATACCAGGGTATGGATTGTGGGTATGGATTGGATTAGATGGCTTTCCAACTCTGAAATTCTATATTTAAGCACTTAGTACAGATCATTGTACTAGGTGCAGGTAGAGATAAAATTAAAAAAAAAATTAGATTAGACTGGTGTGTGGAATTGGGGAAGGAGTATGGCTATTGGAAGTTCAGAATCATTTTGATGCTTGTTGCCCAATCAGCTTGACAAGATTATAGGCTGAGTCTCCTTCTTTGAAGACAAGTAGCTAGCACTTCCTTATGAACCATTAGCATGCCCATTGGCACCTTATTGATTAAGTTTCAGAGACTAGGGCAGTTCCCTTAGAACAATCCTCCTACCCTCCCTTCCCTGCCCTCTACACCCCTCCCCCCAGTCTAAAAAAACAAAATATATTTTTAAAGATTCCCCACCCATTCCATAAGAGAAACTGGAAAATTTATATTCATTTACTATTTCTTTCCTACCTGGGACAGATAAGGGTAATTTGCAGCACAAGCATACAGAAAGTACCTAAAATTCCTTGACCACCTTTTGCTTTTCTGATTCTTGTTCTGAATACAGGCCAGAGACTTGTGAACTTGATAGTAGATTCTCTTAGCTCTGGATGGTAAGATGAGAGCTTCCCCCCAGAAGCATAGAACAGAAGCAGGAATGTATATGTCCACTCTACTTTAAGTCTGGGATTTCTCAAGTCTGATAGTTTGAGGATCAGACCTTCTAGAGAGAGATGTATCTTCCCTGTTGTACTGTGCTCCTTGGAAAAAGAAATAGATATCCTAGGTAGTTTTTGCACAGTGTCTTCCTTGGAGAACAGTCTGCAAAGATTATTTACCTTCCCAGAGGAGTCGAAAGCACAATGTGTCCCTCTTGAGTGTGAAAGGGTTATATATATATGACTGTGGAGGAGAAGGATCTTCATGACATGTTAGAGTGTTGCCTTAATAACTAAGCTCAGCTTCCTTCCGAGGGCAACTGTTTCTACAGCTGGATATGGCAACAATGATTCCTTTCCATCTTGTGGATTTTCTGTGGAGAGAATTAAAGTTTTTCCTTTCCCCAAAATGCATTTCATACCTTGGGCTCTAATATAGGAATCATAGATTCCTCGTATCTACTTTTGAGGAAACCTGGAAACATTCTCTGAATATACTAAAAGACTTTCCAAAGTAACCTTCAGTGGAGAGTGATGAATTCCAGAGAGGAGCTGACTCTTCCTTAGGGTCCACCTCTAAGGACTGGATCAAGTTTGTTTGAGCCCAGAGTCCTTGGAGCCTGAGTCAATCGCCAAAGAAAGGCTCTGCTCCTATGAAACTACCAGTATGTAAATAGCAGGAGGAACATGAGCAAAGGCACAAACGTCAGACCGAGACTGGTTTAATTAGGAGTAGAAGGTGTGTGGCGACCTCTGTTTTGAGAAAGATCATTGCAGGAGGTCTGTTCGATGTCATTCCACTTTGGTAGTCCCACACCCATATATTCTTTTCTTCCTTCCTTTTACATCTGCTTGACACTCATATTGGTAGGTCCTTAGAGGGTCTTTCCTCACTCCTTTCCAAAAGATTAAATTGTTTCCATAACCAGTTTGAGCTTTAGGTCTCTCCTTTAAGATGATTTATGAAGTAGACTGAATTGAACCCCAAGTTCCTCCTAAAATAGATGGGAGCCCCCTGAACTTGGCTAGACTAGGCCAGTCTCTAGGGGCACTGGAGGAAGAGAACTTTGTATCATAGGGGACAGAGTATAAGGCTGGAAGCTAAGAGAGGAGACCTGGTCATTAGCTTCAACTCTGGGACAACTTGCTGTGTGACCTTTGGCAAGTTGCTAAACATTCTGTGCTTTCTTTCCTCCTCTCTCAAATGGAGGGACCAGCATATCTGCTGTTCTAATTCATAAGGCTACCGGTGATGCAGACAGAGCCTGAACCTGTGATTTCACTAGTATGGACAAGGCAAGGGAATAAGCATTTAGATGTATTTGGCACTATGATAAGTGTTTTTATAAATAGTACTTCCTTTGATTTTCACAACAACTCTAAGAGGTAGGTACTATTATTTTCTTCTTTTCACAACTGAGGAAACAGAGGCATATAGGGGCTAAAGACTTGCCAAGGATCACACAGTTAGTAAATGTCTGAGATCACATTTGAATTCAGGCTTTCCTGACACCAGACCTGGAGAGCTATTAGCTGCCTCTTTCTTGGATTAAGAAATTTCTTCCACCAACTTAGATTTGTGCTTCCTCTTATGATATATAGTCCTTCTTTCAATACTCCCTGTACAGTCTGAATAAGGCTAAATCCAATTGGGAAATTTCCCAATATAATAGAACATAGTTAATGTTAATGTGCTTTTCCACCTTTTTTTTTTTTTTTTTTTTATAACTCTTACCTTCTGCCTTAATATCAATGCTAAAACAGGAGAGTGATAAAGCCTAGGCAATCAAGGTTCTCCTTGGGTACAGGGTCACACAGCTAGGAAGCATCTGAGGCCAGATTTGAACCCAGGTCGTCCTGATTCCAGGCCTGATATTCTATCCACTACCAAGCTAGGGTACCTAGCTGCTCCTAATAGGTGGTTTTCAAAGTTAATACGTGGCCATAGGGATCCTTATATATAATTAGTGGCCCCCATTTCTATTTAAGTTTGACACCACTGGCCTAAAGTCAGTGATTAGATACTAATTATTAATCAATTAATTAGGAGATTAGAAGACTAGCCCAAAGTCACATGGTCAATAGGTATTAGAGGTAGCATTTGAACACAAATCTTCCTGGCCAGCTCCCTGTCCACTATGCTATTCTGCCTCTTTTAACTGTGAGTATAAAATTAGATAATGGATATGAAAGTGATTTGATGTCACTATACAGGTAACATGCCATTACTATTAATTGTAAATTATTTGCCTAGCTTGTCATATTTCTGTTCTTGCAGATCTATTGAGCTGATTCATTCTGGTAAAGCTGTATACATACTGATGTTGAATGATCAGAATATGTGCTTATAAAGGTATTACTTTGAGTAATAGGATGCATTATACATAAAATTATACCCAATTTACATGATACTAGTAATGGTGTATGTGCATAGACTTTGAAGAATATGGAGCTATGCTTTCATTCAAGGGACTCCCTTCTCCACTGATGTGGTTGTCAACATAGAATCATAGAGATTTTGTTCAATTATTCCATTTTAGAGATAGGAAAACCGAGACCTGAGGGAGTTAGGTAACTTGCCCAAAGGACCAGACATAATGAACAGAGCTGAGATTTGAACCCAGGTATTTTTTATTCCAAGGCAAGTGGCCCTTTTATAAAACCATATTGTCATTCCTTTCTGCTACATCCTACTATCCAGTATGATTCTTGTCCAGGATTTCCCATAAATTTGCCACAGAAGATGTACCCAGCAGACTTATTTTAGTCTCTCAGTGGTACCCAGATAGCACTCAGACAGTCCATCTGCCATTTCCCATTCTTGATTCATACCTGGCACAGTTTTTCGGGTCATACATGTCATCAGTAATGCTTTTTATGCCTCTTCCTGCATGAAAGTTGCCGGCAGTAGTGTGCTGTAGCCAGTTTACACCCACTATGTGTCTTTTCATTGCCCTTTGGGTTATTTGTAATTTAAATTCTTCCAAGATTGTGGTGTTCTGAGCTTTGTATCCATAGAACATTGCCCAGAGAATATTGGTATTAAAGAGATAGGCTTTTGTAGCAGCCTGCCCGTGTGTGTGTGTGTGTGTGTGTGTGTGTGTGTGTGTGTGTGTGTGTGTGTGNCAGCCTGCCCGTGTGTGTGTGTGTGTGTGTGTGTGTGTGTGTGTGTGTGTGTGTGTGGTGTGTGTGTGTGTGTTCATTCAAATTAAGAGTTAAGAGAGGACAAACTGAACTCCTGGCATATTACTGCTGGTTGGAATAAACTGGCAAATGATTAGGTTCAAATTAAACTTGTAAAGACCTCACTTTGAGGGTTTCAGTTGGAAATAAAAGATAGTTTGGGGAATAGCTTTCTTTTATTCCTGTAGGACCTAAAGGTCCCTAAATAGAGGTAGATGTATCATTTCTGCATAACAATAAGCTAACAAGTAAAGAGTGTTTTTACAGTTTATGAAATGCTTTTCTTATGACAATCCTAGGAGATATTGCTCTCAGGGATTATTGTTATTTTATTATTATTAATAGTTTATTATTATGTAGGGATTATATCTTTATTTTACAGATAGGGCAACTGAGGCAGAAAGAGGCTAAATGACTTGTCCAGAGGGACATAGGTCATGAGTGTCCCAGCCAGGACTTAAGCATGGATCTGAAAATAACACTTATCCCATTAAAATCCTTGGTTAAATCCTAATTGTCCGTGGTATCAATGTAAACACTTTACTCTGGCATTCTAAGTCATCAGTAATCTGCCTCTAACCTACCTTCCCAGCTATGGCTGGTAACATAGCAACTAAAACCCAGACACATGGAGGGTAGGGAGGAGACTTTTCTCTTAAGGTTCTGCCATATAGGCTAATTTTTCCCTAAAAGGCTGGAGAACTATCCTTAGGGCTAAGACTTGAGTCACCAATGCAACTTCCATGTCTCCTGGGGCATAAAAAAGATCATTCTCAGAGGAGTTGGTGCTTTTCACACTTGACAGATGGTTGAATAAATAGACCCTTCTGTCCAGAAGTGTTTCTGTATCAGGGGGACCAAACATGTTTCTATATTGGGGGACCAGATAGGTTTCTGTATTGGGAGACTAGATACATTCCTATATGGGGAAAGGGGAGAGGAAACCTTAAATTTGTCCAAATTGGTTTTTTGTCTTCGCTGAAAATCTTTTCCTTGACATAACTAAGTAAACTTCCTTTCATTCACTGTTAGATGGTCTGTAGGAATCTCATTTCTTCCCGTTCCCTAACCTGAAGCCCTGAATTAACTTGAGTCATGCCTGGCATTCAGCACCAGCCTTATTTCCATTCCTTCCCCTTTTGCTCTTACTTACCTGTGGTAGGCCACCAGTCATAGCCCCAAGCCAATGATCTGCCTCTGTGAATTTGCACAGGTCCTCCCCTGTGTCCAGAATGCATCTTTGCCTTTGGAAATCCTCTCAAGTCTCTGCTCAGGAGCCACCTTCCCCAGTCCATTTTCCCAGATCTTCTCAGTTGACCAGGTTTTTTTTTTTTTTTTCCCTCAATTTTTTCTACAGGTCTTTGTCTGGATCTAAAATAGTCAGACTTTTTCTCCCTGGGGAAGGGGACAAACTTGTCTTACTATTTATGTACATGTCATTTCTCTCCCATAGACTCTAAATTCCTTGAGAGCAGTGAGAGGGGTGGTGTTCACCTATGAATTTCCCCTAAACTTCCCTAGCACAGTATGCTACACATAGTTAGGTAATAAACATTTGTCGAATGGATGAGTTGAATTCTGACTCTGCCTAGTTTTTTTTTTTAATTTTTTTTAACTATGCCAGGCTTCATCATCTCCATTTTCACCCCATCAGCTTAATCTCCCTCTAATATTTTTATGCTCTGTAATTCTCCCACAGTTGCTGCTAATTGCACTCTTATCTTGCTGTTTAAGGCTACAACTTATTTTCTAACCAACTAGTGCACGAAGTGATTAGCAAAAATACATCTTCCTTTAGTTTTGAATAGGAAGTCCACCTGCTAAGTATTTTTCACACTTGAAATAAAGAAGAAAAATAGAGAGCAGCAGGCAAATAGCCTAATGGGAGCAGATTATCAGACAATTATGTCTGCCTTTTAATTCTAAAAGCTAATGATCATTTCTACCTTAAGCAAACACAGCCTTGACTTCACATTTGAAAGGATGATAGCTCCCATTAAAAAGAAGGTTACAGGATATAAAAATCACAGAAATAAAAAGACCCAACAGGGCTGCTTTGGCTTTGGAGGAAGTTGCTAGTTTCTTTGGCAAATTTAAGTCACAGCTTGTACCTTTTGTTACTCTAGCCTTTCGGAGAAGATCCTATCTTGCCATGCTGTGGTAGACAGAATGCTAGATAGATGTTAGTCAAAAAGACCTTCCTCAGACACTTACTAGCTTTGGGGCCATGGCCAGATTATTTAATCTCATAGAAATACAGAGGCTCCATTTCCTTATTTATTTATTCAGAACAGCAATGTTCAGAAGCCAGTGATTTGCAACAAGTGATTTGCCTGGAACTATACAATTTATCAGTGTCTGAGGTCAGACTTGAACTCAAGAAGATGAGTCTTAATTCCAAGTCCAATGTACTATCTACTGCACCATCTGTAATTACATAACTTTATATACTGTCTGGAGAGTCCTGATTGTTAAATTTTAAGTATGATTATTTACACCTTGGAAATTAGCAAATGCTATAAACCAGTGCTTGGTCTATTAGTTTATTGTTTATCTCAACTTAAGGAAGTGATGGGAAAACATTAATAATACAGATTAAAATGAACAATGTATTATAGAAGCAACTTTTTTTTTTTAAACTGGTGATTTGGTGTTAAACATTTAGTAGCACAACTCATCTATAGACTGATTTCTTATCTACGGAATAAGGATGATCATGTCATTGTACCTACTTAACAGAGTTATATCAACTATGTAAAATACTTTGTAAACTTTATTATTAGATATTACATTTGCATATTATTAGATTTTGAATTTTTTTTATCCTGGGACTCCATTCTAGGAGCATAGGGCCACAACCAGTAGGCAATGGGTCACACAGTTGCTCAGGGTCACCCAGCTGGGAAGTGTCTGAGCCCGGGTTTTGAACCTAGGACCTTTCGTCTCTAGGCCTGGCTCTCAATCCACTGAGCTAGCCCAGCTGCCCCTACTTTAGGTTGCAGTTTCTTTAGCAGATGTAGTTTTTACAGGGTGGGGTTGCTAGCCCCATGCCCAACCCTCCTCCTTTTTTCATCCGGGATAGGGACCGTCCTTGGCCCAGGAGTGGTAAGGGTGGGCACTAGGGGTCAAGTGACTTGCCCAAGGTCACACAGCTGGAAGTGTCCGAGGCCAGACTTGAACCTAGGACCTCCAGTCTGTAGGCCTGGCTCTCAATCCACTGAGCCACTCAGCTGCCCCTGATTTTGAATACTGCATATATATACAAGTCAAGTCAACAAATATTTATTAAACACCCTCTGCTAGGAATTTGCTTAACAGTAGAAAACCAAACTGAAGTAAAAAGAGACAACTCTTACCTTAAGGAGTTTATGTTCTAATGAAGCAAGATCACAAATAAAAGAGATCTCAAAAGTATTTGGGTAGGTTAAGGGTAGAGTGGAGAGAGGCATCTGATGAGTCCATAGAGGAACCAGGAGAAGAATGAAGGCATGAACATGGCATGCTGGGTCTTGTTCAGTTGTGTCTGACCCTTTGTGATTCCATTTGGGATTTTCTTGGCAAAGATGCTAGAGTGGTTAACATTTCCTTCTCCAGGTAATCGTATAGTGAGCAATTGAGACAAATGAGCCTAAGTGACTTGCTCAGGGTCACATAGCTAATAATAGTCAGAGGCCAGATTCGATTCCAGGAAGTTGAGTCTTCCTAACTTCAGGTTTAGCACTCTTATCAACTGTGTCACCTAGCTGTCCTGGGTCATCTTGATCATATGAATAAGGTTCTATGAGTAACTGACCAATCAGAGGAAATGGACAGATCTGTTAAGGAGAATAAGGCTTTTGGAGCATGGTGTTGACATGGAATCTAGAAATCCCAAACTTGTAGCCTAGTAAGATCTGATGAACCCCAACTTTTAGGACTAGCTTATAAATTGGAGACCCCAAAGCTTGTACTTGTTCCCAGTTCCTATGCGTGAGAATCCACCCTGAAGGGAATCTCAAGCTTGCAGTTTCAGACTGAATAATAGACCCTGGGGTAAATGACAATCCCAGTCAGGTGGGGCCAAGGCCAAGCCAAGTGACTCTTTAGCTCAGTAGGCAGTGTGTCAGTCTCATAAGCTGAAGGTCCTGAGTTTGGTCCTTGAAAGGAGGGTGTGATATAGTGGGAGAGGCTTCTGGAGACAAGAAGAGTCCCTTGAAGAAAGAAGTCCAGAGAGTAAGGAGCAGAAACTGAGAGAAAGGAAGGAGTGAACATACACACACATATACTCCATAGTCTCCCATGTGCTGAAGGTCTTATTACTTTGTCCCTTTTAAATATATCTGGTCAAAGAATGTTAGAGTGGGAAGAGATGTCCATTTACTTAAATAAATTGAGATTTAGAGAGGTTTCTTAATTTGCCCAAGGTCCTACAAACAGCAAATAAAAGAGCCAGGATTCAAAACCAGATCCTCTGACTTTTGATTGGGTGAGTCTTTTCCCATTACAATAGCTTTTCCTCTATCATTACATTTGTTTTATGTTGTTTAGTCACTTCAATTGTGGCTAACTCTTCATGATCCTATTTGGGGTTTTCTTGGCAAAGATACTGGAGTAGTCTGCCAATTCCTTCTCTACTTCATTTTACAGAAGAGGAACTGAGGCCAAAAGGACAAGTGACTTGCCCAGGGTCATACCACTACTAAGTGTCTAAAGTCAGATTTGAATTCATGAAGATGAGTCTTCCTAATTCTAAACCCACTGCCCTATCTATAACTACATAGTTATTACTATTATTTGCCATATCTTTAAATACAAAGATGAACACAAAGAGATTATCCTGCTTCTCTAATTGATAACATCTTTATCCCGTACTTGAACTTCCATAGCTACTAGGGAAGAGTATAACCAGGCTGGAACCACTTGAGTTACTTAGTCATTTGAAAAAACTTTTAAGTAAATTACTTCATGGTTAATTTAGTCTCACCTAAGTGAATCCTTCCATACTTCAATGGAACTGAGACCTCATTAAAACAATTTCTCCACCCATCAAAATCTCTTGTCTTCTTGTGAAGCTCATTTAACTAAAAATGAGCCTGAGCCAATATTTCTAGATTCCACAGAACCATAGATTTAGTCAAAAGGGATAATAGGGGTATCTGTTCTTTCTTCACTTTACAGAAGAATAAACTGAGTCTCAGAGAGGTTAAATGAGTCTCAAAGAGATCACACATGTAGCAAGTGTCAGAAGCCAAATATAAATCAGGTTCTGATACCCAACTTTTGATAGTCTTTCCATTGTACTTCATTGCCTTGACCCTGAAAATTCTTTAATCCTTCCTGTTAACAGTTATAACTGATTGGGAAGGAACTACACCCTCAGGATGAAAAAGCAACTGAACTCGGCACCTAGTTAACAAAAATAATGAGTTAAAATAGGAAACTATTGGCAGTGGTGCATCAGTTTCCCAGTAGCTAAAGCCAAGAAGATCTTCTTCCAAGCCTGTTCCCACCCTGCTGAGAACCTCTCCAGCAGCACTCCACCCACAGAGCTAGGGGGTTGTCCTGGGAACACTCCCCACATAAGGCCTTGTCCTTACTCCCATTCTTCACCCTACCTTCTCTCCATACAGGATTGATCCATTCCCCCCCCCCCCCCATTAGAAAGGTGGCTTATAGTTCTGCCTGATGGGGATGCAATAAATAGCCAATCAAAAAAAGTACTTCTGTAATCAGCTTTAGCCGCTTGGCACTTGATAGTTCATAATTGAATGGAGAGGTAGAACAGTTGTAATGTAAAGGGGCTGGTTGCCGTGCAGGAGAAGTGTAGAGGATGTAATTAGGCCAGTCCAGGGCTCTAAGCTGGAGTAGAGAGTGGTATTTGCACCAGGAGTCATGGACTCAAGCTGGCTGAGAGATGGTTGAAACTAACTCACTAGCAAAACCTAGCCCCTTTAAGCTCAGGATTCTATGCCAGTCCTGAGAAATGGAAGTAGTCCTATTGGACAATAGGAGAGGTCATGCAGGAAGGAGTTTGGCACTTTGTGGACTCAACTGCTTAATGGAGTTTGCCAGCTGTAGCCAATAGAAGGTTCAGACAAGTGACGTTTACTTGGTCTTTGGTTAAGGTAAGGCAATGATTTCAAAATCTTTAAGCTTATAGGTCAAAGGGGTTTATTGATGATAAATTGAATTAGGTAAAAGGGATTGGTAAGTGGGTAAGGTAAGCTAAGATCTTGAGATGACTAACTGCAATTAACTACTCTAAGAAATACTGAATGTCTTCTAAGGTGCAGAAGAAAAGAATGCCTTGGGGCAGACTTAACTCTGATACATTTGGTTGCTGACCCAAGGCTGTCAAGCCCTGGGCCAGATGATGATGTCTTGAGGATAGAAATAGACTCTTATTTTCATATAAGGGTTGTTGGATTTGCCAAAGAGCTGTTGATATTTGGCTAGCAATGGTAGTTGTGCCTACCTGCCTAAGGAAATCTAAACCCAAACCACCCCGGGGCCCAGTCCCATGTTCCTTCTCCCTCTCCCTCAGTTCAGCCCAGAAGAAGTAGAAGAACAACTGAACGCAGGGGTCTGGGACCCTTCTTTTATACCCTTACTTCAAACTGCCATCCTGGTACCCACCTGGGTCTCATGCCAGGTTCTGAATTCTAAATGGGCAACTGCCAGCATCCATGAAAGCATGGTTGCAAAATTTTATACACTGCAGAGTGCTTAGAGATCTTTAATGATAACTGCCCACTTTAAAGACGAAGAAACTCAGTTTTGCTTTCATTTTGGCTTTAGTACTAGAATTTCCCATTTATTTTTGCTGCCTCTTTTTTTTCCTTTGGAAGGCTGGAAGAGAAGTCCTGCTTCTTTCTCTGTTGGTTTTGTTCAATCCTACAGTATAATGCAATGATATAACAAAAATTTATTAAATACCCATTGTGTTCTAGAATACTATCTTAGGTGGTAGATACAAATTTTTGATAAAATATGATTCTTTTATAAGGATGGCATTTAGAGTCCAGTGGGAAGATAAGATGAAAAAACAGATAAATGCAATGTACAATATTACATGCTATATCTATCAGAAACTGTGAAATAGGGGGCAGCTGGGTGGCTCAGTGGATTGAGAGCCAGGCCCAGAGATGGGAGGTCCTGGGTTCAAATCTGACTTAGACATTTCCTGGCTGTGTGACCCTGGGTAAGTCAGTTACCCCCATTGCCTAGCCCTTACCACTTTTCTGCCTTAGAACCAATTCGCAGAAGGTAAGGGTTAAAAAAAAAAAAAAGAAAATGTGAAATAAAGTACTATGTGAGTTTTGATGGGGGGAGAGAAGGGAAGGGGCAAACACTTATTAAGTGCTTATTATGTGCCAGGTTCTATGTTAGGTACTTTACAAATATTGACCATCTGATCTTCACAATAACCCTAGGAAATAGGTGCTATTATTATCCATATCTTACAATTAAGGAAACTGAGACAGATAGCAAGTAACCTAGTTAGGGTCACATAGCTAGTAAATATCTGAGATTGGATCTGAATTCAGACTTTCCTGAATCCAGATGCAGGAGGAGATACTGCATGTGAACTTTAAATAGAAAGGAATTTCAGTGGGCAAAGAGAAGGAGGAAGAATGTCTCAGGCATAGGAAATAGTCTTCTAAGCAAAGGCAATGACAAGAAAGTACCTTCCAAAACTGACAGATTGGCCAATTCTGCAAATAGTCCCTTGTTTCCAACTTCAGCTGCCAAGTAAAACTTTCTACCAACCCACAGAGTCATTCCTTAATACCTCAAAATGGATTATCTGAGGAAAAGAGAATGTTTATTGCAGGTTCACTGTATATCTTGTGGGTTGCACAATGAAATGAGTTTCCTATTGAAATGCTATAATATGGCTTGATTAAACTGAGACCTTTAATTCTTTTTTTTCCAATTTCTTTATTTTCCCTGAAATACACACACACACACACACACACACACACATTTACTAAGCAGCAGTAAGGTAGAAGAAAGCTCCTTCTGAAAAATGGTCTCTTCACTCATTTTTGTTAACTTTTTACTCAAAAACATCTTAAAGAGGGGGCAGCTGGGTAGCTCAGTGGATTGAGAGCCAGGCCTAGAGACGGGAGGTCCTAGGTTCAAATCCAGCCTCAGACACTTCCCAGCTGTGTGACCCTGGGCAAGTCACTGGACCCCCATTGCCTACCCTTACCAATCTTCCACCTATAAGTCAATACACAGAAGTTAAGGGTTTAAAATTAAAAACAAAAAAAAACAAAAAAAAACAACATCTTAAAGCATATCTCGCATTGGATTTTCAAAGAGCAAACAGAAGGCATATATTCTTTTTTCTATTCCCTTCTTCTGTATTAATACTATTTTGAAAAGAACTTCAATCAATCAACAACAGAGACTCAAATCTATAAAATGGGAACAATGGGCATTATAATCAGAGATGCATTTTGAGAGTGGGGCTAAAGCTAGACTAATGTGTAAGCAAGGACTGAAACCTAGGAAAGCTCTTAGTGGGGATAAAAAAGAAGATAAAGTCAAGCAAAAGCCAGGGATTACAGTAGAGAATGGTGACTAGCCCCAACCATTCCATCCAGAATTTTAGCAGTAGTAGATGATAGAGGATCTTCTCACCTCATTCAGGTGTATGAGAGGGGGCTGAACATGGCATAAAGTCCCACTCTTGGAACTGAGGTGATATATTTTAGTAAACAGAAGAAAACTCTTGATACAAAATATGCTATGGGTTAAGAGAAACCCAAGGCATAAACCCAGAAGAGGTGAGTGATGCAATAAGTTTTGTAATAAAAAGTACATAATAGGGACAAGTAAAGACTCAGAAAAATCCAAAAGCTTGGCCAGAAAGGGTTGATTGAAGAAATTAAGTTCTTGAGGAAGAAATTGGAAAGGACATAATAATAAGAGTTAATATTTATATAGTACTTACTATGCGTCAGACAATTTATAATTATCTCATTTGGAATTCACAGCAACCCTGAGAAGTAGGTGCTATTATGATCCCCACTTTACAGATGAGGAAACTAAGGCAAACAGATTTTGCCCAGTCACATAACTAGTAAGTATCTGAGGTCAAATTTGAATTAAAATCTTCCTGACTCTAGGCCTAGCTCTGTTTCTACTACACCACTTAGTTGCCTTAAAACAGAAAGTACAAAACTTGATCCAAGTCATGGATTTCCTAAGAAACAGAATAGAGCAAATAGAATTCCAAAAATTCAGTGAGGAAATATTAGGATAGAGTCAAAAGACTGAAAAATTAGAAGAATTTTTAAAGTATCTGATATTTTTTAAAATGAATATTGAAATAGAGGACTTTCAAGCATTCTTGATACAAAGACCAAAGCTGAGTAGAAGCTTTGAAATACAATCCTGGTGTCAAGAGAAACATAAAGAGGCAAACATGAGTGAACAATCATAAAGGATTAAATAAGTATAAACTTTTCTAGTATAGTTCTAGTATGGAGAGATGATTCATGTGTTCCCTTGGAGCTCAATGATCATTAGAAATCACATGGAGACAGTCTAATTAGAAGGAGGCCTGTGAGTGGCTCTGTTATATTTCTATGATCTTAAAAGAGAAAAGAAAAGATACTTTGTAGAGGTACTGAAAAAAAGGAGAGGAAGAATAGAGAAATTTATTTCATATAATCAGTGAATGCAAGTAGAAGTCTATACAAGTCAAGGGAAAAAAGTGGGGGGACTAAATGAAACTTGAAATCTTACTCTTACTGGAACTGATCAATGGAGGGGAAAAACATACAGGATGATATATAAATACATTTAATTCAACACAAAAATAGTAGAGAAATTAGAAAAATGAGGTTGGAATAAAATTAAGGGAAGATTAAGGGAAAGGTTAGACCTAGGCAAAACTATCCTTCAGGATGAACAAAAATATTAGTGTTTTTTGTTTTTGTTGTAGTTGGTAAAGAATTAGAGACTGAAGAGGTGCCCAACAGTTTCAGAATGGATGAATGAACAAGTTATGGTGTTCATTAGTGAGGTAAGCAGAATGAACAAGACAAATATACAGTGACAATATCATAAAGTTTTAAAAGACTTAGGAACTTGGATCAACTCATTGATCAAATGTGATTCTAGAACAATCATGATGAAACAGGTGACCTAGCTTCAGATGGCGAGGTAAAGGATTCTGAATATACTTTGAGGAGAATTCTTTTTTTAGATGTGACTAATATGAGTATTTATTATGCCTGACTATATATGTTTGTAACAGCTTTTGTTTTTCTTGATTTCTCAGTGGTAGGAGGAGGTGGATGTGAGAGGGAGAAGATTCAAAGCTGAGAATAAAACAAATGAATCTAAAAAACAAAACAAAACACAATTATTCTGGTAAGGACCTATAAATTCACCTGAGTGCCAAAGGGTTCCATCACATACATACCCAAAGAAAGGAATCAGCATGTCTCATCTAAACTTCATATTTTCCCCCAATGTTTACTACAGTGTTCTGCTTGTAATAAATATTAATAATAAGCTAATATGTTAACATTAAAAAAACCAAATAAAGCAAGGATTTCCATTGTCAAAAATATTTGACATAATTCTAGAAATATTTACTAGTTTGAGATGAAAAGTTAATGAAACAGATGAAATAAGCAAAGGCAAAGAATAAAATATTACTTTTTGTAGATAATGTGATGATTTACCCAGAAAACACTAGAGATACATCTAAAATTAATTGAAAAAATCAGCAACTTCACTAAAGTAGCAGTATACAAAATAAATACATGCAAAAAATCTTTTCTGCATTTCACTAACAAAGCCCATTAGGAAGAGATTTTTAAAAATTTACTAAAAATATGCATAGCATATATAAAATGCCTATGAGTTCACCTAGATATATATATATATATGTATATATATATACATATATGTATGATATGCATGCAGTCGCAAACTACTTTTTACAGAAATAAATACAGGCCAATAATTAGAAAGATATTAATTTCTCATGGTAGGTCATGTTAATATAATAAAAATAACATTACTTCCTAAACTAATTTGTAGATTGAGTGCCATGCCAATAAAACTGCCAAAAGATTACTTTAAGGAACTAGACAGAATTATTACAATATTCATCTGAAAGAACAAAAGGTCAAGAATCTCTAAGGAAATAATTAAAAGAAGGGGAATGAAGGGTGGTGGTAGTAATGCCAGATCTCAAACCATATTTCAAAGAAGTAATTATTAAAATTATTTGGCAATATTAAAAAAAAGAAATGTTGCTCTATGCAATAGATTATGTAATTAAGACCCAGAAGCCACTGAACACAGTAACCCCATTTTTTATGAAAACCAAAGGGGATTACTGGGGATAAAAATTTACCATTTGGCAGAATCTACTCAGAAAACTGGAAAGTGGTGCAACAAAAATTAGATTTAGATCAACCTCTCAAATTCTACTATAATAAGCTATGAATAGACATATAACTTAAATTTAAAAGGTCGTGTACAAATTTGAAGAGAAGGGAAGAGTATGCATTTTATAACTGCATTTAAGGGAGAGAGTTCTTGACTAAATAGTGGCTAGAGGTGATCATAAAAGATAAAATGTACAATTTTGATCACAGAAAGTTGATGTTTTTTAAAACAAAAATAAATGCCCTTAGAATCACAAGGGAAGTAGTTAATTCTAATAGATATGTCTGATGGACAGTCAGTATCCAAGACAAATAGGTAATTGATACAAATATACAAAAAAGGAGTCATTCCTCAATAGATAAGTAGTTGAAGGGTGTAAATGGGAAAATTTCAAAAGAAATGCAAATGATCAACTGTTACCTGAAAAAGGACTTCAAATCACTGATAAATATAGAGATGCAAATTAGGACAATGGATTTCTACTTCATACTTGTTGAATTGGTAAAGATAAAAAAAATGTGGCAAATGTTAGAGGAGTTATGGGAGGACATACATATTGTTGGTAGGCCTTTGAATTGGT
The DNA here is from genome assembly GCF_016433145.1 of Gracilinanus agilis. Lineage (NCBI taxonomy): Eukaryota > Metazoa > Chordata > Mammalia > Didelphimorphia > Didelphidae > Gracilinanus > Gracilinanus agilis. Next base: position 386,046,429 of record NC_058131.1, on the reverse strand, counting down.
CCAACCATTTTAGAAAACAACTCGGAACCAGATGCTTATAAACTTTTGGTTCAGCAATAACACTATTCATATGATTTTTAGAGATCAAAGATGAAAGGAAAGGACACACACACATACATATATAATATTACCACCAACACCATTTTGTTGAATTGCAAAACAAATTATGTTATGTGAATAGAATAGAATATTGTTACAACACAAATAGCAAAAAGGAGAGATTCAGTGAAACACTGGAAGATTTGTATGAATTGCTGAAGAGCAAAGTAAGCAGAATTAGCACAAAAAGCTGTGCAGTGACTATAGTGATATAAAGAAAAACAATCAAAAGAATATAGAATTCTGATCAATATAATAACCTATTTTGAGTCCAGAAGATTGTTGGTAAAGCCTGCTTCCCATTTCTTGGCAGAGAGACATTAGTTTAGTGGTATGAAATGAGACTTACAATTTTAGACTTGGTAAATGTGTAAATTAATTTTGCTGGGCCATGTATATTTCTTGTAAGGTGAGACTTTTATCTTGATGGAGGGGAATTATGGGGTAAATTGGTATATAGTGATAATGATAAAAGAGAAAGAAAAAGGAAAGAGGGGAGGAAAGAAAGAAAAACATTAATAAAACACTGAAAAATTCAGAGAAGAGAGTATAAGGATTTTCAGAAGTTTATCCATGTAAGCAGGTTGGGCTCTAGTTCTCTTACTGCCATCATCTTGATTATTTTCCCAGTTAGCAAAAGATTGTTTTGGAGAAATGGTTTGATACAATAGAAAGAGTGCTTAAATTGTAGTCATAGGACCTGAGTTTGAATCACAGTTCTATCACTTATTGTCTATTTACCTTGGGAAAATCACTTAACTTATTTAGGTCTCAATTTTTTCATTCATAAAATGAGAGGGTTGGATTAGATGGCCTCTTGAGTCCCTTTAGATTTCATCATTCTAAAAGCAGAATATTTTCATAGTAATCATATTAAAGTTAATGTATACTTAAAAACCTTGCAGAATAGAGTTTACAGTTTCAAAAGGAATCCCTTTTTCTTTTTTTTTACATTGAAATGTTCATGTTTCTTGATGAGTGACTTCATAATAAGAAAGGAAGTTGAAAACAAAAGACTTGAGGATAAGTATTGTTTTGAGTCTAGATGACTGGAAGGATGGTGATATTTTTTCCAAAAAAAAATTAAGGAAGTTCTGAAGAGGAATGCATCATGGGAAAGATGTTTGGATTGAGTTATGTTTGGGGCATGTTGACTTTGGGATACCTAGAAGACATCCAGTTTAAAGCATCCAAAAGGCAATTGGCAATTTGGGACCAAAGCTTAGGAGAGAAATTAGATCTGAATAGAGATGATATTTAGGCCTATGAGAATTAACTAAATCACTAGGAGAGATAGTCTATGGAGAAAAGAGAGGAGATCCTTTGGTAGAATTTGAGGGCAGATCCAGAATTAGGAATTATAACATGTATAATAATTCATTCAAGAAGTCAATGAAGAGGGCACAGCTGGGTAGCTCAGCGGATTGAGAGTCAGACCTAGAGACAGGAGGTCCTAGGTTCAAATCAGGCCTCAGACACTTCCCAGCTGTGTGACCCTGGGCAAGTCACTTGATCCCTATTGCCCACCCTTACCACTCTTCCACCTATTAGCCAATATACAGAAGTTAAGGATTAAAAAAAAAAAGTCTATGAAGAGATTGTACAAAGAGGATAATAAAAAAGAGCTATGCTAACAGAAGAGAGAGTATCAAAGAATAGAGAGCAATCAACCATATCAAATGCTTGAGAGAGGTCAAGAATTATAACAACCATGGGGTATGGTAATTAAGGAATTATTTGTAACTGGAAATTGTAGTTTAATTATGTGACAAAATTAGAAACCAGATTACAAAGGGTTGAGGAATCAGAGGAGAAGAAGTGGAGGTGACAAATACAGATAAAATTTTCTAAGAGTTTTATATGTGAATGGGAGAAAAAAATTGGATAATAGCTTGAAGGGATGTTAGTTTTGAGAAGATTTTTAAAGATGGCAATTACTTGGGCATATTTGTAACCTTCAGGGGCAAAGCCAATTGGTAGGAAGAAACTGAAGATTAGAGAGGAGTGAGAATGATTGAAAGAAATTTGCTTGAGAAGACATCAGGGAATAAGATCAAGGACACAAGTAAAGGTTTTGATCTTGTCAAGGAGGAGGCCACCTCTTCATCATAGATTTGGATAAAATAGAAAGGAGTGTGTATGCAGTTTTGACCATGGGATGTGGGAGAAAAGGGGGTTCATAGCAAATAACTATTTTCTCAATAAAATATGAAATGAGTTCTTCTAAGAGAAAAAGAAAGTGATAATATGGGAAGTTTGAGGAAAGAGAAATTTTGGGAAACTTCCTGTAGAAAATTTAATTGTTAAATCAGGTGTCTAGCAGCAGAGGGGATATAGTTAAAAATAAATAACATAAATTTGTAGTGTATCTACTAAGCATGATTGTGTGGTTTTTCTGCAGCTCTCTTCAGCATCACTTCAGTAGAAGTGGAGTAGGCAGATGAATGAATAAAAAAGGAATGAAAAAATGTATTAAACATTTACTATGTGGCAAGTATTGTGCTACGCAAATGGCAGACACATACAAAAGTGAAGATAGTCCCTGTCCTCCCTAATTAGGGAGGATAATATATTGGGGAAAATGGTGGCTAGGGAGAGATGTTTTGTTTTGGAAAATTACAGGAATGGTGAATGGAATCACTGGGCCAATAGACCCTTGGCTGAAATAATGGCAGGATGCATATGATTATAGTTCCAGGAATGGAAATCAGTTAAAAGTGATGGGTAGGGAAGCAGTATAAATGTTTCAGCATGAAGGCTGAGAAGATGACTGAAGAATGAAATGAATTGTGGCTAGAATCCTGGATTAAGTATAATGAATGACTGAGGCAACCCACAATTAGGACATGAGACGCTTGAGTTGTAATGCTGAATATGAGAGTTAAGTCTTCAAGGACTTGGTTTCTTGTTTAAGTAGTAAGTATAGCTACTAAAGATAACAGGATAGTGGGAAGGCATCATTTTGATAGTACCAAGAGGAAAGGAATGGATATAATGATCAAAAAATAAATATAGAGAGATAGGATGGAAAGGTCAGTTAGAGGAATTTTGGAATTCTTGACAAAGAAAATATAAAACATAATGGTGAGATCAAGGTTGTGACTGTCCTGTGTGGCACAGGTGGAATTAAGGTGGTGGTCATGAGTACTGAGGAGATTGATAAATTTGAAGTCCAAGGTACTTGAGGGAATACAAGGATGTTTATTAAAAACCTGAATATAAGGGAAATGATTAAATGAAGTTGAAAGAAAAACTCTTAAGATTGGTAATAAATTTGAAAATAGAGGCGAAAATAGTTAATATATATTCACATATATAAACACACATTTATAGTCTTATGCCCTCCTATATAAAAGTGAATGAACACACACACACACACACACACACACATATTCATTCTGGAAAAGGTTGGTCAGGGAGGTAATAACTTCTGGAGGAGGTGGGGTAGAACTCACTCTGTGAGTATCATGAGAAGGGTAGAGTAAGAAAAGAAGGATGGGATGAAGGGAAGTTTGCTAATGATAGAACAGTGTTTCTAGAAGATACAATAAAAGAGAAGAAAAAAATTGTACTGGTTCTTGAGCAGTGCATGGTTAAGGTGGATGGGTTAAGAAAACAACAAGCAGTGACAGGTGAAGAAGTGTTTCTTTTTCTTTTAGGGAGGTGATAGTCATGCATCACTGGGATTGGGAGTATAGAGGTTAAAACTTGGGATATAGCACTTATTGACTGGGACTCCCACTCCCATAAGTCCTGTGAGTGCCAGAAATATCAAGGGAGCAAGGTCAGTTCCTTTTCAAATACTAGGTAAGAAAGTAGATTGGGGCTTATGTTAGTGGACCTTTCTTAGATGAGAAATTGAAAAGTCTGGCATCTAAGACGTAGCTCCTATGTTGGGTCCTTGAAGCAAGAACTTTTGATTTTAGATGTGAGTAACCTGTAATCTAAAGGGTAGAGTCTTGGAGGTGAATTCCTGCAGTTTGAGGTAAGTCCCAGAAGTCTGAGCTAGCTCCGTTTCAGTAGCACAAGCTTTGTCCTAGACTCAGCATGGTAGTAATAGAAAGCTGAACTGTAGCTTTGATGCAGTGAATTGGGGTAAAGTGTTAATAATCCCCAGGGCAGTAGATATAGGGATAGAGCTTGTGGGGGGAATGGGTGAAGCTAGGAAAATTGTTCATAACTAAAGAACATATCTTATCCCACTTTGCTGCTGATGGCTAACTTGAGTTGGCTACTAGACAACAACCTCTTGGTTTCTGTTTGCCCTAAATCATTCTGCCATGTTTCCATTAGAATTGCATATATTTTTGGTAACTTTGAACTTTCTTGGGTGATTAAACTTAACCTACAGTATTTTCACCATTCCTACCTTTAACATTCCTTTTTTAGTCCTTTTTTAGGATTTAGAACTGAAAGGGACCCTGTTGATCCTCTATGTTTTAAAAATGAGGAAACTGACCTCACTAGAAAGCATTTGAATGGGGATTTGAACTCAGATTCTTTCATTATAGGTCCAGTGCTTTTTTCCCCCACTCTACAATATTAAATACTTTGTGACATGGTCAAAAGAATGTTCAAACCAGCTTGATCTACCATGAAGAGCATTCTCTTCTCTGACTGATTCTTCAGTTCTCTTATCTTATTCATTCAATAATGAGTGTTATTATAAAGAAGTAGGAGATAAGGTGGACTTCCAAGCTTGTTTAATAGTGGGTAGATGAGAAATGGAAGGGAGGTAGGACAGTATATTGAAAAAAAGAGATTTAGAATCAAAAGCCATGGATTTGAATCTCAGTTCTGCTCTGCTACTTTCTAGCTGTGTGGCCCTGGGCAAGTTACTGTATATTTCTGGGCTTCGATTTCCCTACATTTAGAATGAGGGGGTTGGATTTCATGATTTCTGAAGCCCTTTATAGTTCAAAATCCTCTGAGCTATGACTCTGGGTGAAAAAGAGGCTGCAAAATATACTGAATAAAATCTAATTTAGGTGTCACTGAGTGAGGATTTAATGTTATACTCTCAACTGTTATAGAGGGTTGATATAAGTAATTTCTATTTGAAGACTATTTCTGTATCTTTTGCAAAACCATAGTTGAAAACATTGCCCATTGTATTACCTAATGTCCCATATATCTAGTTAATAAATTCTTTCTAAAATCCAGTGCCAGGAAAAATTATTTTTTTCCCTCTTCTAGACCAACTGATATGTTTCTTTTTCTCAAACCACAAGCACTATATTACCCAAAGTACTGCCTTTAGGACCATAGTTTAAGAGTAAGGAATGACCTTAGACATTGCCTAGTCTAATTTCTTCATTTTATAGTGGAGAAAATTAAGATCCAAAAAGCTGAAGTCATTTGTACTAGATCACACAGGTTTGATCTAGGCATGTACCACTAAGTATGATTCAAATTAGATTTAGGATATGAGCCAATCCCTTGAAAGTATCAAGAGTTTCTGATCCCAACCACAGAGTGGAATCTTGTGGTCAAGTGGTAAGAAATTCTGAGAATTAGATTGCCTCCCTAGCAGCCCCTAGTTTGAGGGTCCCCCATATGTGGTCTTTTATCCAATGAAGGAGAATTTCCTGTGCAATATCACTCTTGGTGTTCATCTTGAAAGTAGCTCCAAGTTCAAGATTTCAAGGAATTGGCCTTCTGTTGAAGAAAGGAGAACTTTCTGTGTAGTAGTAAACCTTAAATGGCACTCTAAACCTGAGGCTGGTGATGGGTGTTAGGGAGTTTTGGGACCTTAGCAGAGTGGAATTTGCCAGATGGTAAGGAGATTTGTATTGACTACTTATGGATTATTATGAGTCCTTTATGTATATTCTATATTTGTTGATAGGCCTCCTGTAAATATGTGATTTTTTGTATTTTCTCTGGAGTGGAATGGAATCTCTTCTCTATATAATAAATATATTATAACCCCTAGTGGTTGTATGGGAGGTAAAGAGGTTTTAACTCCCATCTGTGGATATATAGACAAATTATGCACTGAGATTTCCCAAAGAAATCTCTAGATGCCACATTAATGAGCCAACAAGAAAGTAATATCTATTGGGTAAATCCCAGTATTAAACCTCATCCTTGTAAACCCATATAATAGAGACTTGGGTCCCAAGTTGAACTATTTTTTAAAAAGTATTTTCTTTTATGTATACTTTCACTTTTTAAGTTGCCTCAAATCAATAGGGTAATTGAAAGAAAACCAGATTATAGATTTAAAGGTCTGTGTTCTTATAAATTACTTTTCTCTTCAGGGCCTCAGATGACTAATTTGGAAAATAAGTGGGTTGTTAATAAGTAAGATTGACAGTAACAAATGATGAAACATATAAGTTACATCATATAAAAAAACTTTTTTAATAGCAAGATGAATGCACCTAGGATAAGAAAGGAAGGATTTTACTGAGAAAAAATATTTTCATCAAATTTCTCTGATATGGATTGAGAACTAATTCAAACATATGACACCATAAGCCATTGTTCAAAGGAAAATTGGTCAACAAATATGAGCAACAGATACATCAAAAGGAGAATTGCAAACTATTAACAACCATATGAAAAACTGCTTCCAAACAACTATAACAAAAGAGATGAAAATAAAAACAATATGGTGTCTTATCTCATATGTAATATATTGACAAAAATGGTATAAGATGGAAATAATCAATGTTGCAGGGGCTATGGAAAGACAGACATTAATATATGGAACTATGAATTGGCTCCATCATTCTGGGAGGCAATTCACAGCAGTGTTAAGGACAAAGCTAAAATATCCTTGCCCTTACTCAGAGATCTTTCCAGAAATACATGCCAAGGAGGTCAAAGGTAGAAAAAGAGGTGCAAGATACACAAAATAGTTTAGCATTTTTTATAATATCAAAGAACTGAAAGCCAAAATGATGACTATTGATTAGGGTTTGGCTAAACATATTGTGATACATAAATGCAATGTTATATTGCTGCACTAGAAGAGATAAAGAACATAAAGATTACAGAGGGTCATGGCAATATGAATGTAAAATAATAAAAGGTTTATAATGCAAAGTCAGTTAGGTGGCCAATTGGTTAGAGTGCTGGACTTGGAGTAAGGAAGACGAGTCTGAATTCTCTTTCAGATTAGCTCTCTGACTTGGTATAAATTACTTAGCTTCTCTGACCTTCAGTTTCCTCATTTGTAAAATGATGATAAGTATTCCTCACAGTGTGGTTCTGAGGATCAAATGAGAAAATGTGTGCAAAGTGCTACATAAATGTTAGCTGTTATGAAGTATTGGTTATTATATTATTATAACAATGTAAATAAAGAGTAGTAACCAAAACAAAACCCCAAACCAAATGCTGCATAATGATAATGCACAAGGCTCACCCAGTAACAGAGGCATGAAAATGTACATTGCTCTCTTCTTTGCAGAGGTGGGGAACACTTCAGGTATTAGAATTAACTGTTGTGTTAGTTAGTCTGGCTGAACTTATTTATTTCCTCCTTTCTTTTTATTCTTATAAGCAATGGCCCTCCTGAAAGGGGCTGGGGAAAGAGAAGGGATCTGTTGGGAAATGAAGGTAGTATAAAACCAAAAGATATGAACTTTTTTTATGACAGCTTGTATTAGTTGATGTCTGAGGCTCCTTCTAGTTTAGATATCTTGTGATTCTGTTAAATATTTATTGGCAACTGACAGGAACTATAACAAATCAATTATAAAAAAATGACTTACAGATATTGTCAGAATGAGGGGATACTTTCAAGTCCTCCTGCTGAAAAGGTATAATAGAGGAGGTTAAGGTTGGAAATATGCAAAATAGCCTTTGTTATTCCATGTCAGGAGAAAATGCCATTGAGATCAAACTCTGATGAGAGAGAGAGAGAATGGTTCAGAGCTACTGAAACTAGGATGAAAAATATTACATTAGTGACCTCGCATGAATTTGAGCTTTGTTCTCAGATAAGGCAATAAATATTCTGGGCATGGCAGGAAGATCACATGACTATGGGTTCAGGAATATAATAAGAAAAGGTGAAATTTGCACAGAACACTCCTTCCTTACACTATTTCTCCCCCCAGAATGAATTTATGATGTCCTCTTTCTCAGTGTTTATTACTATTCTGTGGTGTTATAATTTTAATGTTTTGGATTTGAGAAAAGCAAGATACTACCATCTTGTTAACTTCACCTGGCTCATATTCAGTCTCTTCTTAAAAAGGAAAGCCAGGTTTCTAAATCAAGTTGGAAAACTCAAGAAAGACTGATACCTATATTTCAGTCTATTTAAGATATACTATGATGATCTTTGGTAAGGGGGGAAGCACTTGAACACTGGTATCCATACAGTGTATTTTCTGAGTTTTCAGAATATGCCAATGTCCATTCAACTTGCATTTCTTTGACTGTTGTTATCTGTGGTTTTCTGTAAAATGAATGAATAGGACTAAATGGCCCGTAAGTCCCTTTTAGCACTATCTGTTTGATCATATTACTGAGGTTTGGCATTTGCATAGAGACCTCTGATGCTACTTGCCACATGGAAGATAGGGAGCCTGTTTCTGGGAAAATTGTAATGGTGTGTAATAAAAGTGCCTTGGAGAGACTTGAGCTGGAACTAGAAATGCTTTCATAAATTATTTGTGACTAGAGCCTTAGCATTCTCTGCAGCTGCTCTCTCTTGAGATAATATTTATGAAGTGCTTACCACAGTGCCTGGCACACAATTGGTGCTTAATAAATGCTCATTTCCTTACTCCCTTCTTTCCTTCCTCCCTCCCTCCCTTCCTCCTTTCCTCCCTCCCTTCCTTCTTTCCTCCCTCCCTTCCTTCCTTCCTTCCTTCCTTCCTTCCTTCCTTCCTTCCTTCCTTCCTTCC
>NC_058131.1:385961712-386022567 GCF_016433145.1 Gracilinanus agilis | reverse complement strand
AAAAAAAAAAGCCTTTCCCAATCTGTCTTTTTTTTTTTTTTAAACCCTTGTACTTCGGTGTATTGTCTCATAGGTGGAAGATTGGTAAGGGTGGGCAATGGGGGTCAAGTGACTTGCCCAGGGTCACACAGCTGGGAAGTGGCCGAGGCTGGATTTGAACCTAGGACCTCCTGTCTCTAGGCCTGACTCTCACTCCACTGAGCTACCCAGCTGCCCCTCCCAATCTGTCTTAATGCTAGTGCCTTAACCATTGCTAATAATCTTCAATTTAGTCTTTACAAATCTTGTTTTTACATAGTTGTTTATGGGTAGTTTTCTCTATTAGACAGGGATAAAAAAGGGTCTTGATTGGGTGAATATTAAAAGGTTTGGTCGCCAGAGAATTGAATAATTATCAATCCCCAATTAAAGAATAACCAAGTCAAAATGACTTTTATAGAAGTTTATTTATAAATGTGGAGAGGAAGAAGAAATAAGGAAATGAGAGAGAGGATAAGATAGGATAAGTAATCTAACACACTAGGCAATTTTCTCTGATCCTCTAGTTTAACCCAGGCAGATCTAATTAACCCTCAACTGAGGGAGGTTCAGCCTTGATTCCAAGGCCTGAAAGTCAGAGGGCCAGAGTCCGAGAGGGCCCCAGAGGCAAATGAAGCAAAAGCTTCAGTCACAAAGTCTCTATTGAAAGGGAAGTTCCTTGAGAATTGAGGAATTGGAATTCCATCAATACTCTTGGTTAGCAACCTTGACCCTTAGAGCAGTTGACATTACCTTCTTTTACATCATCTTGAAACTTTCCAGGAGCTACTTCACTAATCAACATGATGTTTAAAAATGGAACCAAGAGAAAGATTAGAAGCACTAATTAAAAAAAAATTACCTGTCTGATATCTTGCCTATAGTTTGTAGCATAATAATTTTGGGTGGAGAAGTGGGAGATCTTTGGCTTGGGATTTCATCCAAATGGAAATTCCTTCTATTGAAAAGAGATTGGTAACTCATCTTCAACTTAGAGCTTTAGTCGGTTGCATAGGGTTCTAAGAAGTTAAATGACTTGTGCAACAGCACATAGTCAATACTGCCAGAAGCAGAACTTGATCTTGATTTTTTCCAGGACCAAAACCAGGTCTCTGTCTACTGTGCCACAATGTCTCTCAAAGGGAAACTATAATATTCTTATATAGCTATTTTGTGTCTATATTTTAAAATGATAATGTGTGAAAGAGGTTCAAGAACTGGAGTTAATAAAGGATGATACATCAAAAATATTTCTTGAGCAGCTGTTTTACGGAATCCTATATGAGGAGATGGGTATAGACAGCTGAGTATTAAAGGACAAGGGGAGATAAAAACAAAGTAGGAGAGAGGATTCTTTTTCTTCTTGGAGTTTGCAATCTAGTTGAATTTGAGAACTGGCAAGGACTGTAGAACATAGAATGTCATCTGAAAGAGTTCTTAGATATCATTTAATTCAACCCTATAATTTTAAGATGAAGAATCTGACCCTAAAAAGTGAAAATGACTTGCCCAGTGTCACATGGCAAATTAGCAGCTAAGCTGGGTCCATTATACACTACCCTCAATGTCTCCACCTAGCTCTGATTGAACTGTACTATGTTGTCCTTCCTTCTGTACTCTGTTTCCTCCCTGTAAATCATTAGGATATTTACTGATCATATCACACTAAAATTTTTCAAAAGAAAGATAATTTATTGTGGTCATATGGAATACAGATATGTTCATTAGATACATTAGAACAATTGACTTAAAATCTACAAGATGCATATTGTGCAATCACTCTACATACAACATTTGTTTACCCTTTTAAAGTTAACAGTAGGACTTATGCCTGATTCCTGAAATAAGGACACCCTGATATGTCTTTGCTCCCTTGTGTGACCAAAAAAAGAGCAGATCATAACAAGTAACTGAAGTACTTTTTTCCCCCTTCCTGCTGACTACTTTTGAAGCCTGAAGCTGGCTCTTTCTAGAAGCTGTAATTTGGATGTGCCAGAAAATAAAAGAAGCCTCAAACATTAATATACTGAGTGAGTTGACTTGTTCCATTTCTCATTAAGTGTTCTTCTCCACTCCACCCTCAAACTACCTACTTCCATCTGAGAACACTGAGTTTAAGCTCCAGCCCTAGTAATGATACTTTACCAGACTGGATATTCATATTGTAACATTCTAATCTATTTTAATAACAAGAAGAAAATAGCAGTAATCACCACTGGGAAGAAAATAGCCCTATGGTGGGAGAAATGAGACTGTCACCTAAAAAGAAAAAAAAGTCCTTTAGTCTATGAAAAGTCATATTTGAATAAGAAAATGAAGAAAATCTGTCCTTCCTCCTGATGACTATAACTCACATTAATAGTTTACAGAATTTTACCTCACACCATCTTTGTGAGCTATCTCCCAACAATATAGTCTCACCTCACAGAGGAGGAAATTATGCCTCAGAGAACTGATCACAGAATCACTCAGGCATCACAATTAGTTCTTGTGACTCCAAGCCCAATTTTATTTCCATTGTACCACAAGATAAGTGTGCAAAGGCAGAAAAAATATGGGATCATAGATGTAAAATTAAAAGGAATCTCAGGGGGTCATTGAATCTTCCCCCTTTTTTGAGTGAGAAAATTGATTACTAGAGAGACTATAATGTGAACAAGAGAAAAAGTTAGTAAACATCTAATTCTGGATCTGAACTCAGATCTTTCTAAAACCAAATCTACTCTATCATATTGTCATTATATATAGTGGGATAAATCCATCATTCCAAATATCCCTTATGACCTTTAGGTAAGAACTAAAGAAGACAATTGTTTTGGGAATATTATTATATGAAAATGATACAATGGAAAACAGTGCTGGCATAATAGAAGACCTAGGTTTGAATCTTGGCCCTAGTATTTATGAGACTTTAGAGAAGTCAATTTTAACCTTTCTGGATGTTAGTTTTCTAATCTGTAAAATGGAGAGATTATATTAGAAGACTTCTAAGGCCCCTTGAGTTCTAAATCTGTGTGACTCCATGACCTCAATTTAAGTTGCCAAATTAAGTTGGCAAAGAGCCTATTTTAGAAAGCTTTAAGTATTCACTTGGAATTATCAATCCTTAGAAGTTTAGGTGGAATCTTGTCAATAAATAGAGGAGACAGAATGGTAGAGTAGACGAATCATCCATTTTTAGAGATAAAAAACATGAATGTGAATCTTGACTTTGACATTTAGTACCTGAGAAACTTTGGCTCTTTGTCAACCTGTGTTTCAGTTTCTTTATTTATCTTTTCAATGAGTGTAGTGGATCATATGAGGTCTAAAGTCCGTTACAGACAGAGGTCCATATTCATGGAACTTGCATTCCATGGGACAGTAGGGGTTGTGGAAGGAGGGATACAAGATATAAATAAATAAGTTATTGTTCATTATTTATTTTCAAAGAGGAACAATGATATCATGGAGTGATGTCTTGACTTGTCCATGAATTGAATTTAAGTGAAGCAGAGTTATACAAAGTGGATGGCCTTACTCTCTCTTTGTGAGTCATTGAAGTCCAGTGGCAAAACAAAAGTCAGGACAAGCCACCTTCATGAACTTTGGAACAAATCTTCACCCTCTTTGGGAAGATGTTCCCCTAACTCACTGATGGGTTTAAAGCCTGTCAGTTACTCTCAATTTTGTTTCACTTGTCTGCTGAGACATGATATTCTTATGGAGTATTCAGGGAAGACCAGCACCTCTGGTGTGAGAGTTTGCTGAATGCTTTTCAGGACAGCTCATCCACCCTTGGTGTCTACCTTTCAGCCAATTCTCATCTATGTATCTAAGAAGCTTTAACAAGTGCCGCAGCCATATTCTGGTAAATCAATATGACAGATGTACTATGTCAGATGCCAGGTAAAATATGTTGGGAACAAAGGAAAAGTCCAAAAACAATAGGAAGAAGAAGAAAGCATTTTTCAGAATGTAGCTTCTAAGGAAGAGAAGGATTCTGAAAAGCAGAAATGGGAGAAAGTGTACACTCAGGTATAGAGTAAGGTCTTTATAAAGAAGCCAAAACCAGTTGAAAATGGTCGACCTGTTTACCGATTTATTCAAGATCTAAGAGCAGTAAATGATCATGTCATCAAGACACATCCAGTTGTCCCAAGTCCAGCTGCTATAATTTCTTCCATTCCAAGTCAGGCTAGATATTTCACCATGGTAGATTTATGTTCTGCGTTTTTCTCGATACCAATTCACAAGGATTCTCAAAAGATCTTTGCTTTTACGTGGGAAAAGACACAATGGACCTGGACTTGTCTCCCACATGGGGTATACTGAGTCACCATCTCAGTTTTCACAAATTCTAAATCGAGATCTACAAACTATTAAATTTAAAGAGAGTAAATTAGTGCATTTTATGGATGATATTCTTTTGGCATCCCCAAATGCAAAGGTGTGTCTTAGGGACAGCAAGATTCTTTTGATTGAATTGTATAAACGAGGACTTATTCTACTCTTATCTGAGTGATCTAAACTAATAGGGCCCAAGGAGCTGTAAATGGAGTCTCTGGGTTTCTGCCTCAAACCTGGAACCTGCCAGGCTTGATTACAGCTAGGACTTTGTGGCTTTGGGATTCTCACTGCAATCCACTGATGATCTCTGGATGCCAGGAGTCAAGATGATCTCAGGTACCAGGTAGATAGGGTTCTGCTTGAAGCACTGTCCTCCAGTTTTCAAACTTCTCCTCCTCTCTTGGCTCTGTAGATTTGTCCTTTTCTTAGATGCCACACCACACAGGACCCCAGGGGAAATCAGGAAGCAGGGTGTCCTTTGCTCTGAGGTCTCCCAGGCTGGCAACAGTTTTGCCTACCACTAATGGAGTCCTCACTCAGGGCACAGACAGACTTCCTCCTCCTTCATTCCAACCTGGAATTCCAAGCTCCAGCTCCTTCTTGCTAGGTACATCTTAATTCCTAATAACTAGCTAATCTAATCTTAGTCATAACAGTTGACAGCATCTAGAATTTGGAGTTGGTCATTTTGTTTGGAACACAGACTGAGTGAAGATAGAAATGTGAAATAAGGCTGGAAAGACAAGTTATATCCAAGGCTGTGGGGGACATAGAATTCCAAGCTGGGAAGCTTACATTTTATCTTAGATCCAATAAATAAGGCATTTCTGAAGATTTTTGAGCAAAAGAACAATGAGGTCAGACCTGTGCCTTAAGGAGGTAATTTTGCTAGCTATATGAAGAATATGGGTGATATTGGAGGCATACAAACCATTTAGAAGGATTACAATAGTTCTGGTGAAAGTTTAAGGGAAAAGAAACAAATATTTACCTACTATGTGCCAGATGCTGTGCTAAGCACTTTACAAATATTATCTCATTAGATCATCATAATAAAATAAACCTGTGGGTTAGATGTAATTATAATTCCCAATTTCACAGATGGGGAAACTGAGCAAGAAAGATGTTAAATGACTTGCTCATTGGTGATATCTCAAATGCATCCCTTTATCTTCTCTCCATCTGCTATCACCATAGCACCTAGGTGGTAGAGTAGATAGAACATGGTAGTTGCTGCTATGGTGATGGCAGATGGAGAAGAGATAAAGGGATGCACTTGAGATATCACCAAAAGGAATTGATAATCAGATGGGGAAGAAAATATTGAGATTTTAAGCTTGTGTTTCTTAGGAGGACAGAAATTCTCTCAAAAGAAATAGGAAAGGGGCAGCTGGGTAGCTCAGTGGAGTGAGAGTCAGGCCTAGAGACAGGAGGTCCTGGGTTCAGGCCCGGCCTCAGCCACTTCCCAGCTGTGTGACCCTGGGCAAGTCGCTTGACCCCCATTGCCCACCCTTACCACTCTTCCACCTATGAGACAATACACCGAAATACAAGGGTTAAAAAAAAAAAGAAATAGGAAAGTAGGGAAAAGAGTCAGATTCTGAAGGTGAAATGATTCACTTTCTGAAATATTGAGGGTGAATATGTTACATGACAATTGATTGAGACTCAACAGTCATATATGCATTCTAATGGACTTCTCTGAATTTACCTTTGCCTCAAAACAGAAATTCTCTGTATGGTAGTATAATTACCTTAAAAATCTATTTTGCCACATCTCATTGGATAATTTTAAACAATTTGTCTGATTAACTATAAGGTTAATATAAACAAAACAGCAGGGAATTGCATTGTTGTTGCTTATTTTCTTAGTTATTCACAGGACTTGATTTAACCCCATGGAACCTGGCTTCAAATTTGAGCTCTGATACTTGCTACGCTTGCTAGCTATGTGTCCTTGGCCATATCCAATCTCTTCTAGCCTCTTAGTTTCATCATCTGCAAAATGATGTGTTTCATTTTGATGATGTTATGATCCCTCTTTGTTCTAAATCTTTGGCCCTATTTCATGGTTCTATCTCTGGACATGCTTATACTTGTGACTAATCTGACCATTATGAAGGAATATAATCCATTCAATGACAGTCCTTTCATTTGACTAGCTAGTTTGATTAAATTTGTCATTTTGTTGCCTATCTGCTTTACTGAAAAATCCGGTCAGTTCAGTCAAAATGGGAGTGGGCAATAGAAAGAATAAGTATTTATAAGTCCCTACTATGCACCAGGGACTGGGCTCAGTGCTTTACAAAGATCTAATTTTATCTTTACAACAGCCCTGGGAGGTAGGTACTATTATTGTTCCATGTTACTGTTTAGGAAACTGAGGAAAACAGATATTAAATTCTTTGCCTAGGGTTACACAGTTGGTAAAAGTGTCTAGAGCTAGATTTGAAATCAGGTCTGAATGTCTCTAGGCCCAGAACTTTATCTCCTGCACCACATAACCACTTGGTGGAAATTATGTGTCTAGACAACCTCAGTTTTCAACTTTAATTTTGTTATAGACTTGGCATGTGTTGTAAGGGATGTTATTTTGAGTACAGCAGTTTATTTTAAATTCTGTAACCTTAGATTCATAGGATCATAAATTTAGAGAAAGAAAGGACTTCAGAGATAATCTAAGCAAAGGCCCTGATTTCAAGGAGAAGTAAACCAAGGCACAAAAATATTAAGTGGCTTGCTCAAAGTCATATAGCTGGTATCAGAGGAAAAATTTGAACCCACATATTCCTCTTTCCAAGACCAGAATTGTATCCATGACATCATGCCTCTCCATGAAGAGTGACTGTTGGTTGAGTATCACAGTGACACTACTGTCTCTTCATGAGACTCCCAACTGAAACAAGGCTATATTGATGTCTTGTAATGTCTCATTTTATTTTGCTGATGTACGTGACGGGTAGAAGATGAAATGACTGAGGAAACAAAGCTTTGTTCTTCTAAGCATATTGATTTATTAAGCAATGCATTGCTCAACAAATCAGGACCAAGTAATTTTTTTCACCTTTGGAGTTACTGTACCCCAAATATGGGAGAGATGGATTTTTATACATTAAAAGGAACCAATAAAAAAAGGACAGTTAGTTAAATGGAAACAATTAACTAGGGATATGGCATTAGGTAATCTGATTTTTAATTTGGGCAAAGATTAGGGATTTTTCAAATTAGGAGGGAAAGAGAGAACAGATCCAATTTCCTTAGATCAGAAAAAAAAAGGTGTCCTCTCCTCTCTCACTTCTATCTCAAGGGTCTATGAATAATCAAAAGGATATGAAACAATAACTGATTGATCAGTATGGGCCAATTTTAAGTTAAGACATATTGGTTGCTAGAGATATAAAATTTCTTGCATCAATCTTTGGATCTGACTCATTTTCTGGTCAACATAACTTAGGTCCTTAGTTAAATGTAGAGAGATGGTCCAGCTTCCCATCCATGCAGGGATAGGGTCAAACAAAACAATAGTTTTCTCACAATCTCCATAATTGAATATAGTTTTCTCAAAAGACAGAAATTTGACTAGATCAATAATTGAATGGAAAGGGAACTAAGCTAGTTCCAGCATTGAGTTGCAGATGAAATTATTGTTGTTTACTCAATTTCATTTTTCACTCCAATCCCCTCAATTCCCTCACAGAAAAAAAGTTCATCTTATATATAAGATTATAAATCCCTAGGACTGAAAGGACCTCTTAGTAAGACAAATATTTGAATGTTATGAGATTATGTTTGAGTAATGATTAGTAGTTTAAATATGAATAACAAACATCTTGAAAACTTAAATACTTCAAAAATGGTTGAGATTTTTTTTTCAAAATGAAAAGAAATTGGTAAAGTTCTCTGAGTATTTAAAGCACTTTACTTACCTTTTCCTATTGATTCAATATAATATCCATAAGAGCATGGTAGGAAAACTATTACATGATCATGTAAAAGATCTGTAATTTCCTCAGGTTGGAGAACTTCCTTTCACTACCACAGGTAATAAATAGTTTATGAATAAGTAAGATATATTATGGAGAACTTCCTGAGACATAGGAAAAGTCATTATTCCATTTTATAGATGAGGAAAACTGATAGTGTGGGGTAGCATATTCTACTCAAAGTCAAACAGCTAGATGTAGACAGACCTTAGACTTAAAAGATGCTAGAGTTTAAACTAGATCTTTAAACTCAGATCTTGACCTCTAACAGTGCTCCCAAAGAAATGAAAAAAAAAATGATATTGATAATATCATAAATATGATCTTTTTTGAATTTTGTTCATGTGGGTAATTTTCCTCTGTCTTTGATCTCTTTGGCATGTATATTGCTGGGTCAAAGGGTATGCATAATTTAGTGATTTTTTGGACATATTTCCAAGACACAAACCTACTCAGAGCTCCAACAATAATAGAGTATTGTGCCTGTTTTCTAGAAATCACCTTGATATTTCAGGCGAAATGATTTCTAGGAACATGTGAGCATATCATCACTGACACCAAATATGATGTCAACTCAGTCATAGTTATTGGACAAGTAAGAGAGGATGCCCACATTAAGGGAAAAGGTTTAGAACTTCCTTCTCCACTCCTCTTCCTGCCAAGAACCAGATGCCTAGGAGATTAAAGTTATTTTTCCCTGAGTCTCATTGCAATAGTGCTATAACCTTCCATTACCCACCTGTATCCAGGAATGAGACTTAGAAGACTGAATTTTCTGATTTCATGTGGTGGCTCTACCTTTTCTGCTCTGCTTTTCTGAGCCATAGAAGAACAACAGTGCCTCCGCTCTCCATAACCACTAAATGAGTCCTTAGGCACTAGGACCCATATGAGAATGAAGGCTATCGTTTTCAAGGATAAGGTCCTCAAACACTTAACAGGAACAGAAGGCAGAAATGTTCTTTTGATATTCAGACTCTCTCCTGACTGCTTCATTCAGCAGCATCTTGGGAACATGGTATACAGTAATAAGTACTTGTTCAATGACTGAGGAGGCAAAGAACCTAGTGTTAAATGATAGTTTAGCCAGATGCCTGTACACATTTATGTCAGGTACTATATTTACTGACCCAAATGCCCAACTACATCTTTTAAGCTTCCTGTGTGTGTGTGTGTGTGTGTGTGTGTGTGTGTGTGTGTGTGTACTTGTCTCTGTCTCTGCGCGACATATATATTTGTAAAGCATTATATATAGCATATCTATATATACGTATATAGAGCATACATATGTAGATGTATATAGAGCATATATATGTGTTTGTGCATGTATATTTTATGTGCATGCATATACAAGGAGAAACAGAGAGAAAGAGAGGAAAAGAGAGAGGGGGAGGGACAGGGGGAAATGGAAGGAAAGAGGGAAAAAGAGAATTAATAGCAATTTCTTTTGTCATCATGGGACCCGTAAAGATGTGAGTCCCAATCCAACAGAATTTCTGCATCCTAAAGCCAGTAAAGTACCAATTCCTTTCCTAGATCCTATAATTCACACACACACACACACACACACACACACACACACAAACACACACACACATACACACACAGGCACGTGCATATGAATATAGATAGGTAACTACATTTCAGTATATTTTTCTTTGTAATTCTATGTGTTTTATTTTTATTCATTTAAAAACTATTCTAAGAAGGGATCCATCGTATACAAAAAGACCAAGAACCCCTGACTGAGGCTTTCTTTCTCTGCTGCCATTTCCTGATCTCTCAAACCCCATTTGCTTTGGCTGTACCCTTCAAGAGTCTTGATCCTACTCTACTCTTTGCTTTCATTTCATCCTCTGGAGTCCCTAAACTACTATTTATAGCCTTCCCTTCATCTGAGGCTTCTTTCTTTCCTACTCCTTCCATCTTATATTCATGGAAACCTAGATCCTTACAGAAGACACTGCTTTCATTGAAGTTGTTTACCTTCCTCACAGGTCATTTCCCCTCCCTTTTAAAGGAATTAAGCAGCTGAACAAGAGATCTCTCTTCTATCCCAATCCCTACTTGAGGAATTCAATCAATGTTTTCCTGATTCTTCAAACACCCTTATCTCCTAATTTATCAACTCCAAAGACTTCCACTTCCACTTTACCTTAGCTACAAATAGACATAGTATTGCCCAGCTCTAAAAAAGCTCCCCTTGACTCAGCTCAA
This sequence comes from Gracilinanus agilis, assembly GCF_016433145.1. Taxonomy (NCBI): domain Eukaryota; kingdom Metazoa; phylum Chordata; class Mammalia; order Didelphimorphia; family Didelphidae; genus Gracilinanus; species Gracilinanus agilis. The sequence continues at coordinate 386,012,020 of NC_058131.1, read as the reverse complement.
ATTATAATCCTAATCCTCTCTTTCCTTTCACAGTCAAATCTTAGAAAAAAGCTAATAATATTCATTATCTCCACTTCTTCATTTTTCAGTCCTTGGAATCTGGTTTTCAAATCCAACACTTGATTGAAACTGTCTGGTGTAAAGTTACTTATGATTGCAGATACTAAATTTGATAGCTTTTTTTTTAGTCCTTACCTTCTTGATATCTCTTCAACTTTTGGATATTGTCAACCATACTGTTTTCGTATATACTCTTCCCTTAGTTGATTTTAGTGAAAAATCTCTTTTCTAATTTCTTCCAATCTATCTGATTATTCCTTCTCAATTCTGTTCACTAGTATTATGTCCTCCCTTAACTGTATACCAGGGATTTGCCCTGGGACTCCTTCATATTCTCTCTCTAATTATCTTTCTTTCTCTTTTGTTCTCCCTTCCCTTTTCTCTCCCTCTGTCTCTCTCTGTTTTTTTTTTTTCTGTTTCTCTATGCCTCTGTCTTTCTTTTATCTCCTCAGATTCAATCAATTAAATTATCATCTCTATGGCTCAGGATTCTGTGGCTCCAGCCTTAACTTTTCTCCTGACTTCCAATCCCACTTCACCAACTGACATTTGGGCTTTAACTGCATTTCTCCTGGGCTTATTTAACTAAACAGAATAGAAAATAATATTATCTTCCCTCTTAAACAAGTCTCACATCCAAACTTTTTATCAAGGGCACCATCATTCTTCCATTTACCTAGATTTACACCCTTAAAGTCATGCTCTACTTTTCACTCTCCTTTACCCCTCATTTCTTATCAGGTTCCAAGTCTTGTTGATTCATGACTTTCTATTATTTATCCAACCCCTCATGTGGTTACAACCCTGGTTTAGGACTTTATTACTATTCATCTGGACTGTTATAGTTCTAGTTTCTTAATTATTTTCTTTCCTTTCAGGTTTTTTTTCTCTTTCCAATCCACTTTCCACCCAGATGCCAAAATAGTCTTCCTAAAGTGCAAATCCTGCTATGTAACTCCCCTGCTCACGAATCTTTAATGTTCCTCTTTTGCCTCTAGAACAAAATGTGAGCTCATCAGTTTCACATTTAATGCACTGCAAATCTGCCTCCATCCTATATTTCCAGACTCATTTTACATTACTCACATTATTTCAGTCTATATTTTAGTCAAACAGCTACTTGTAGTTCTCAGAACTTGGCATTCTATCTCTCGCCTCCATTCCTTTGCACAGTTTGCCCATCATGGTCATAATCAGTTCTTCCTTCTCTTTGCCTCTTAGAATCCTTAGTTTATTTCAAAGTTCAGTCCAGGTGAACTTTTCCTGATCTTATTAGTTGTATATGTGTGTGTGTGCGTGTGTGTTTGTTTTCTTGCCTCAAATTATCTTATTTTCACCTATTTAACATATTGTGTTTTTCACTAGTATATAATAAACTTCTCAATGGAAATAGGTATTTTTATTGTCTTTGTTTTTTCACTGCCTATAGCAAATAGTAGGCACACACTAAATGTTTCCTGAATTGAATTGCTTCCATCTTCAAAATTTGATAATGATTGTATAATTCTGCCTCCTCACCCCCTCTCCTCCCCAAGCAATAAGTTGCAAAAAGCCAAGGGCTCTTCTCCAAAGGGAACTAGCTAGAAGTACCACAAGAGACAGCAGACCCTGCCAGGATCTTTGCCTACCCATCTGTTTGGCTTCAAGGATTCCTTTTCCTTTGGCACAAAGATACTGACACACCCTGAACAAACAGTGTGGAAATCGTGAATTACGGCCAAAGTCATGTAGGCTAATGACCTTCCCTCCCCACCCTCCTTTCAGCCATCAGTACCTCTGGAACCCAACTATAAGGACAGTCACTTCCCAAGCTGACAGTCCTGGTAGATGACACTTTAGTTAAATTAAGCAGAATGGAAGTGAAAAATGAAACTTGGTCCCAATCTAGCAATCCCAGCCGTCTGCAAATTTTACAATGACCCTTGAAAAGCCCATTCTTTTCAGATCTTTTCCTGGCATCACAATCCTGGATCATCTTTTATACAACATGCTATGTAGGAGGAAATAAATAAAAGAAAATGGTTCTCACATAATCATAGCAAAGGCAGATTTACTAGGCAGTATTATGATCTGTTTGGGGTAGAAGTCCCCATATAAGAAAGCGTCCTTGTTATAAACATTTATATAGGAACTAAGCACCCTTTTTTGGTCTCAGAAGTGAAGATTGATCTAGAAGAAGTGGAATTAGAATATAATTTTTCTTTTCATTAGTCAGTTAGTAAAAGAGAAAAAAAGGGTCTGCAAAGCCTCAAGGAGAAAGTAAAATTGAAGGATTTAATGTTTAAACTCATAGAATATCCTGGAAATCCCCATTTTGCTACATTCTGCTTCCCTACCACCACTACCCCCCCTCTACCCCCCTGCACCAGTCTCATTCCACCTTTGGAGAGAGAAGCAATTATAGTAGTTGGACATGTGAATTGTAGACCTAACTTAGTATAGACCCATAAAATTAGAAGACATTATAGTGATTAATAAATAAAATTAATGAGTGTAATGAATATAGTAATGAATTGTCCTTCCTTGAAGTAGATGGTACAGCAGACTTCTCTGGTGAGACTGTTATTTAAGGAAAGGCAGATAGTTTTACAATAGGGAAAAAGGTGATAGATGTGTAGAAGAATCAGTGTCAAAGATGGAAGACATTACAGAACAGAGAATACAGACTGTTAGAACTGAAAGGGACCATAGGACCCAGAACATTGAAGATCAGAACTGGAATTGACCTTAGAACAAAGAATATCAGAATTGGAAGTAGATAGAATGCTGATCTTAGAGTTAAGGAGGACCTGAATTTTAATCTTGATTTTGATGATTGCTAGTTGTGTGATCATGAGCAAAACATTTCCAGACTGGCCAATCTTCTGGATTTCATGATCTCCAGAATGTTATCATTCTTTATGTTAAATCAATTCTGAAATTCATATCTCCTTGACACCTCCTTCACATGTGTACTTTCCCCACTCTGATTGGAGAGGGTGAAGGTAGGACATTGGATAGCCCTTTCCTAGTACTCTATTATTTAAGAAGGGTCCTCAAGGAATTCACCTCATCATTTCCTACCTGGCTGACCTCCTGGATTTCATGATCTCCAGAAACTCATCATTCTGCAAAACAAATTCAGCTAAGCAACTCATACCTCCTCAGAACATTTCCTTTCCTGGTTGCAAGATTTTATCATGCTTCTCCTCCCCTTGTGATCACACACACACACACACACACACACACACACACACACACACACACACAGAACTTCTCTTTATGTGTTTCTCTCATTAGATTGTGAACTCTTTTAGGACAGGTATGGTCTTTTGCTATTTTTTGTATTTCTAGCTCTTAGCAGAGTGCCTGGTACATAGTAGGGGCTTAATGAAATATTTATTGACTATTGACTCTGAAATAATTTAGTCTTCCTAGTTCTGTTTCTTTATCAGAAAAATAGTAGTAGTAGTAGTAGTAATAATACCTATAGTATCTATCTCAGGGGGTTTTTTGGGGGATGCTCAAATGAAATATGTATGAAGTGCTTTGTAAACATTAAAGCAATGTAGACTTGTCATCTTTTATTATTACTGTGATTGTCATAAGTTTGACTTTTTCAACAGGTGAGGAAACATTACCAGAGAGATCGTGTCAAAAGTTTATTAGCTTTTTAGTTTAATGTAATCAAAACCATTTAATTTACATTTTGTAATTTTCTCTAACTCTTGCTTGGTTTTAAAGTCTTTCCTTTCCCAGAGATCTGACAAGTATACTATTCTGTGTTCACTTAACTTATTTATAGTTTCCCTCTTTATATTCAAGTCATTCACCCATTCTGAATTTATCTTGGTGTAGGGTATGAGATGTTGATCTAAGCCTAATCTCTCCCATATTGTTTTCCAAATTTTCCAGCAGTTTTTGTCAAAAAGTGGATTCAGGTCCCAAAAGTTGGGCTCTTTGGGTTTATCATACACTGTCTTGCTGATGTCATTTATCCCCAGTCTATTCCACTGATCCTCCTCTCTCTTAGCCAGTACCATATTGTTTTGATGTCCACTGCTTTATAGTATATCTGATACTGCTAGATCCCCTTCCTTCACATTTTTTTTCATTATTTCCCTTGATATTCTTGATCTTTTGTTATTCCAAATGTAATTTGTTATAGTTTTTTCTAATTCAGTAGAGAAATTTTTTGGTAGCTTGATAGGTATGGCACTAAATAGGTAAATTAATTTGGGTAGAATGATCATTTTTATTATGTTAGCTCATCCTACCCATGAGCAGTCAATGGCTTTCCAATTGTTTAGATCCAGTTTTATTTGTTTGGAAAGTGTTTTGTAGTTGTTTTCATATAATTGCTGTGTTTGTTTTGGTAGATAGATTCCCAAGTATTTTATATTGTCTAGGGTGATTTTAAATGGTGTTTCTCTTTCTACTTCTTGCTGCTCTAATGTGTTGGAGATGTATAGAAATGCTGATGATTTATATGCATTTATTTTGTATCCTGCAACTTTGCTAAAGTTGTTGATTATTTCTACCAGCTTCTTGGTTGATTCTCTAGGATTTTTTAAGTATACCATCATATCATCTGCAAAGAGTGATAGCTTAGTCTCCTCCTTGCCTCTTTTGATACCTTCAATTTCTTTTTCTTCTCTAATTGCAACTGCTAGTGTTTCTAGTACTATGTTGAATAATAGAGGTGATAATGGGCATCCTTGTTTTACTCCTGATCTTATTGGGAAGGCTTCTAATTTATCCCCATTGCATATGATGTTTGTTGATAGTTTTAGGTATATACTGTTTTTTATTTTTAGGAAAGGTCCTTCTATTCCTATACTTTCCAAGGTTTTCAATAGGAATGGATGCTGTATTTTGTCAAAGGCTTTTTCAGCATCTATTGAGATAATCATGTGATTTTTGTTTATTAGCTTGTTGATATGGTCAATTATGTGGATGGTTTTCCTAATGTTGAACCATCCTTGCATTCCTGGTATAAATCCCACCTGATCATGGTGGATAATCCTTCTGATCACTTGCTGGAGTCTTCTTGCTAATATTCTATTTAAGATTTTTGCATCTATGTTCATTAGGGAGATTGGTCTGTAGTTTTCTTTCTCTGTTTTTGATCTCCCTGGCTTTGGAATCAGTACCATATTTGTGTCATAAAAGGAATTTGGTAGGACTCCTTCTTTGCTTATCATATCAAATAATTTGTATAGTATTGGGATTAGTTGCTCTTTGAATGTCTGATAGAATTCACTTGTGAATCCATCAGGCCCTGGCGATTTTTTCTTAGGGAGTTCTTTGATGGCTTGTTTAATTTCTTTTTCTGATATGGGATTATTTCTGCTGTTAATCTAGGCAATTTATATTTTTATAAATATTCATCCATATCTCCTAATTAAAAAGCTTTTGTACAAACAAAAACAATGTAGTCAAAATCAGAAGGGAAACAACAAATTGGGAAAAAATCTTTATAATGAAAAACTCTGACAGGGGTCTAATCACTCAAATATACAAGGAGTTAAAGCAATTGTATAAAAAATCAAGCCATTCCCCAATTGATAAATGGGCAAGAGACATGAATAGGCAATTTTCAGGTAAAGAAATCAAAAGTATCAATAAGCACATGAGAAAGTGTTCTAAATCTCTAATAATCAGAGAAATGCAAATCAAAACAACTCTGAGGTATCACCTCATACCTAGCAGATTGGCTAAAATGAAAAAAGGAGAGAGTAATGAATGCTGGAGGGGATGTGGCAAAATTGGGACATTGATGCATTGCTGGTGGAGTTGTGAACTGATCCAACCATTCTGGCTGGCAATTTGGAACTATGCTCAAAGGGCTATAAAAAAATGCCTGCCCTTTGATCCAGCCATACCATTGTTGGGTTTGTACCTCAAAGAGATCATAAATAAACAGACTTGTACGAAAATATTTATAGCTGCGCTTTTTGTGTTGGCAAAAAACTGGGAAAGGAGGGTATGTCCTTCAATTGGGGAATGGCTGAACAAATTGTGGCATATGCTGGTGATGGAATACTATTGTGCTAAAAGGAATAATAAACTGGAGGAGTTCAGGTGAACTGGAAAGACCTCCAGGAACTGATGCAGAGTGAAAGGAGCAAAGCCAGAAGAACATTGTACACAGAGACTGATATACTATGGTAAAATCGAATGCAATAGACTTCTGTACCAGCAGTAATGCAATGACCCAGGACAATTCTGAGGGATTTATGGTAATGAACGCTACCCACATTCAGAGGAAGGACTGCAGGAGAGGAAACATATAAGAAAAACAACTGCTTGAAAGCATGATTTGGGGTGGACATGATTGGGGATGTGGACTCGAAACTACCACACCAATGCAACTATCAATAATTTGGAAATAGGTCTTGATCAAGGACACATGACAAAACCAGTGGAAATGTGCATTGGCCATGGGTGGGGGGAGTAAGAGGGGTGAAGGATAAAGTAGGAACATGAATCATGTAACCATGTTAAAAATGAATAGTAATAAATGTTTAATTTAAAAAAAAGTTTATTAGCAGGGCAGCTGGGTAGCTCAGTGGATTGAGAGTCAGGCCTAGAGACGGGAGGTCTTAGGTTCAAATCCGGCCTCAGACACTTCCCAGCTGTGTGAACCTGGGCAAGTCACTTGACCCCTGTTGCCCACCCTTACCACTCTTCCACCAAGGAGCCAATACACTGAAGTTAAGGGTTAAAACAAACAAACAAAAAGTTTATTAGCACTAGACCTGGGACCTCAGTTCAGAGTTCTTTTTACTGTTTACTTTTTACTTTTACTTTGTCACATTGGCTTTCATACAATCAAGTTGAGTATCACACAACTCCCTAGTAAAAGGAGAGGTTTTTTTTAATATAATTTTGTTGGTATCTTTTAGTATTATATCACTTTCCTTCTGAATATATTCCTCTCCCTTATTCTATCTACTGAGCTAGAATTTAAGAGAAAAAAAAAAGACTTCAGCAAAACTAGCCAATGTATTAACCAAGTTTGACAGTATAAGTAGTGTTGCCCACTTAGATTTCCCTTTTGCAAAGAAAGAAGACGTGTTCATTTTTTAAATCCTTCTTTGTCTAAGTTTGATAATTAATTCTGTTTCATTTTCTTATCTTTCCATTTATATTATTAAAATCAATGTGAAAACTAGGGTATGAGACTGCTATTTTTGACCTCCTTAGTATATCTGCCTATTATTGGGATCAAATCAAAGGGTAGGAACATTTTATTGACCTTTAAAAATACGTAATTCCAAATTGTCTTCAATAATGTTTAGGCCAATTCACAACTCCAACAATAGCTTATTAATGTGTCTATCTTTCCACAAATCTTCTAAAATTTATTATTGCCACCATCTACCATTTTTGCCAGTTTTCTGGTAAAACAAATATTCTTTTGATTTGTATTTTTTATTAGTGATATGAAGTAATTTGTCTTATGGTTTTTAATAGCTTGAATTCTTTTGAGGACTGTTTGTTCATATTCTTTAATCACTCTTCTATTGTGGCATGTTTTTTGTTCTTATCTATTTGTGTTAGTTGCCTGTATACCTTGGCTATAAGACCTTCATCCAGAATATCTAGTGCAATGATAGCTTTTTTAAACTGACTCTCCATTTTTTTCAGCTACATTGATTTTTTTGTGCAAAGGCATTCTGATTTTATAAAGTCAAAATTATCTACTTTATATTTTATATGTATAAGAAAGAGTAAAGTTATTGAACGAAATCTTAGGCCTTTACTGATTTTAAGAAAGGTGACAGAAAACATCGAAAACCACTGCTCTCCATCAATTCAATCTCTTTTTGCAAGAATTCACAAAATCAAGTGCCTTTCTTTTGCAAACACAAATAAAAGATCCTTGATGAGGATGTTACTAAGGAATGGGAATACAATTGAAAGTGATATTTGGAAATGAATAATTACCATTTCTGAATTGAAAGAGATATAGGAAATGTAAGATTTTATTGTTTTTATTTTTTTTTGTTCAGTTTCCTTTCAGCTTATTCTCTGCCACTTACTCTTCATTCCAATGATACTGGCTTCCTGGCTGTTCCACAAAAAAGATACTCCATCTCTTGACTCAAAGCATTTTCTTTGACTATCTCTTTGCCTAGCACACTATTCCTCCTTCATTCCAAATAATGACCTCTTTGGCTTCCAAAATCCTCTTATAGAATATCTTTCCTAACCATTCCTTTTTTAAAAATACTTTTCCTAACTACATATAAAAATAACTTTTTACACTCATTTAAAATTTTTTGAGTTCCTTCTCTCTCCTACTCCTTACTTAGAAGGCAAGCAATTTGATACAGGCAACACATGTGCAGTCAAGCAAAACATATTTCCATATTATCCAAGTTGCAAAAGAAAACACAGACTAAAAAAATCCCTAAGAAAAATAAAGTTTAAGAAAAGTATGCTTCCATCTTCATTAGACTCCATCAGTTCTTTCTCTGGACATTGATATCATTTTCATTTTATATCTTTTGGAATAATCTTGGATCGTTATATTGCTAAGAATAGCTAAGTTATTTACTGATGAACTTTACAGAATAGGTCTTTTACTCTGTACTTTGTTCTTCTGGTTGTGCTTATGTTACTTTGCATCAGCTCAAGTAGGTCTTTCCAGGATTTTCTGAAAGCATCCCAATCATCATTTCTTATAGCACAATAGTATTTCATCACAATAATGTTCTATTACCTTTTCAGGCATTGCCCAATTAATGGGAACCCCTTTAATTTCAAATTATTTTATACCACAAAAAGAGTGGTTATAAATACTTTTTATAGATAGGTACTTTTCCTTTGTTTTTGATCTCTCTGTAATACAGACCTAGTAGTTGTATTGCTGGGTCAAAGTGTATGCTATTTTATAGCCCTTTAGGCATAGTTCCAAAGTAGTTAGATCAGTTTATAACTGCATCATTAGTGTCCCAATTTTTCCACATCTCTTTCAGTATTTGTCATTTTCCTTTTCTGTCATATTAGCTAACATGATAAGTATAAGATATTACCTCAAAGTTGTTTTAATTTGCATTTCTCAAATCAATAGTGATTTAGAGCAATTTAAAATATGACTATAGATAGCTTTGATTTATTCTTTTGAAAACTGCCTGTTCATATCTTTGACTTTTGTCAACTGTTAAATGACTTGTATTCTTATTAAATTGATTCAGTCTCTACACATTTCAGAAATGAGGCTTTTATCAGAGAAACTTGCTATAAAATTTTCTTTCCAGTTTTCTGCTTTCCTTCAAATTCTGGCTTCATTTGATTTGTGCAAATCCCTTTTAATTTAATGAAATAAAAATTATCCATTTTACTTCCTGTTTTTATCATATCTTCTGTTTGATCATAAGTTCTTCCCTTATTCAGAGATTTGATAGATAAGATATTCCATGCTCCCTTAATTTGCTTATGATAGCTCCCTTTATGTCTAAATCAAGAACCCATTTTGACCTTATCTTGGTATGTGGTGTAAGATGTTGCTCTGTACTTGTTTTTTGCCAAAACATTTTCCAGTTTTCCTGACAGGTTTTGGCAAATAATAAACTCTTGTCCCCAAAGCTTGGATCTCTGTGTTTATCATATACCAGATTACAATGGTCCTTTGCTACTGTGTATTGTGTACCTAATCTTTCCATTGAATCAGTACTCTGTTTCTTAGCCAGTACCAGATTGTTTTGAGACCTGGTATTGCTGGGTCCACCTTTATTCATCTTTTCCCCCCCATTGATTCCTTTGATATTCTTGACCAGTTGTTCATCCAGATGAAGTTAATTATTATTGTTGTTTTCTAGTTCTACAAAATAATTTTTGTTACTTTGGTATGTAACTGAATAAGTAAATTAATTTAGGTAGAACAGTCATTTTTATTATGTTGACATGGTATACCCATGAGCAATTAACATTTCTCCAATTGTTTAGATCTGACTTTATTTGCAGGAAGTGTTTTGTAATTTTGTTCATACAGTTCCTGAGTTTGTCTTGACAGTTAGACTCTCAAATATATTATATTGTCTACAGTTATTTTAAGTGGAATTTCTCTCTTCTAGCTGGCCTTTGTTTGTAGTATAAAGAAATGGTGATGATTTGTGTAATTTGTGATTTTATATATTTTATAATATGTAACTTCAATGAAGTTGTAAATCATTTCAACCAATTTTTTTGGGTACTCTAGGATTCTCTAAGTATAACATGATATTGTATGTAGAGTGATATTTTGTTTCCTCATTGCCTATTTTAATCCTTTTAATATCTTTTCCTTCTCTTATAGCTATAGCTATCATTCATAGTACAATGTTGAATAATAGTGGTTGTAATGGCTTCACCCTTGTTTTTGTTGAGAAGCCTTCTAACTTATCCACATTATAGATAATGCTTGCTGGTAGTTTTAGATAGATACTACTTATCATTTTAAAGAAAGCTCTTTTTATTTCTGTGCTTTCCAGTGTTTTAATATGGATGGTATATTTTCTTAAAAGCCTTTTCTGTGTCTATTGAGATAATCATATGATTTTTATTGCTTTTATTATTAATATGGTGATGAATTCAATCATTTCATTATTGATGCTGGTAATTTGGTTTTTATCTTTTATAAAATCACATTAATTAAGAGTTTATCTATTTTATTGTTTTATTTTCATAAAGCCAGCTCCTAGTTTTATTTATTTGTTCAGTGATTTTGTTACTTTCAATTGTATTATCTCTCTTTACATTTCCAAGATTTCCAATTTGGTTTTAACTGAGGATATTTAATTTTTTCTTTTCCTTGTCATTTTTTGGTTGCATGCCCCATCTATTGATTTGCCCTTTCTCTATTTTATTAATGTAAGCATTCAGAGAAAGAAAATATCCCATAACTATTGTTTTAGCTGTATCTCATAAATTTTGATATGTGGTCTCATTGAAGAGAATTCTTTAGTGAAAATATTTTAATGTATCTTTTCACAGTCCTTTATTAAATGTAATTTTTATTGCATTATGATCTGAAAAGAATACATTTAATATTTCTATTTTTTTATATTTGGTTGTTAGGTTTTTATGCCTATAGTTGATTTTTTTTGTAGGTACTATATATACCACTGGGAAAAAAGGTATATTTATTTTTATTACTATTCAGTTTTTTCTAGAGGTCTATCATATTTAACTTTCCAAAAATTCTATTTAACTCCTTAACTTCTTTCTAGTTTTTATTAGATTTATCTAGTTCTGAGAGGGGAGTGTTGAGGTCTCTCACTAATATAATATTACTATCTATTTTCTCATGCAATTCATTTAGCTTCATTAAAAATTTAGATGGTAGATCATTTGACACATATATGTTTAATATTGATATTACTTTATTGCCTATGGTATCTTTTAGCAAGATATAAATTCCTTCCTTACTCCTTTTTTTGTGAGCACTACACTTTATTTTAAAAAATTAATAAAATTAATTAATTTAGAATATTTTGTCATGGTTACATGATTCCTGTTCTTTCTCTCCCCTCCTCCCACCCCCCTCCAATAGCCAATGAGAATTCCACTGGGTTTGACATGTATCATTGATCAAGACCTATTTCCATATTATTAATATTTGTACTAGAGTGATCATTTAGAGTCTACATCCCCAATCATATTCCCATCGAACCGTGTGATTAAGGAAATATTTTTCTTCTGTGTTTCTGCTCCCACAAATCGTTCTCTGGATGTGGATAGTATTCTTTCTCATAAGTCCCCTAGAATTATCCTGGATCATTGCATTGCTGCTAATAGAGAAGTCCATTATGTTTGATTGTGCCACAGTGTATCTATCTCTGTGTACAATGTTCTCCTGGTTCTGCCCCTTTCGGTCTGCATCAATTCCTGGAGGTCATTCCAGTTCACATGGAATTCTTCCAGTTCTTTATTCATTTTAGCACAAAAGTATTCCATCATGAACAGATACCATAATTTTTTCAGTCCTTCCTCAATCGAAGGGCATCCCCTCGTTTTCCAATTTTTTGCCACCACAAAAAGTAAGGCTCGAAATGTTTTTGTACAACCCTTTTTTATTATCTCTTTGGGGTACAAACCTAGTAGTGGTATTGCTGGATCATGGGGCATACATTCTTTTAAAATTCTTTGGGCATAACACCAAATTACCTTCCAGAATGGATGGATCAATTTACAACTCCACTAGCAGTGTATTAGTGTCCTAATTTTGCCACATGCCTTCCAACACTTATTACTTTCCTTTGCTGTCATAGTAACCAATCTGCTAGGTATGAGGTGGTACCTCAAAGTTGTTTCAATTTGCATTTCTCTAATTATGAGAGATTTAGAACACTTTTTCATGTGCTTATTAATAGTTTTGATTTCTTTAACAGAAAATTGCCTATTCATGTCCCTTGCTCATTTATCAGTTGGGAAATGGCTTGCTTTTTTGTACAATTGATTTAGCTCCTTATAAATTTGAGTAATTAGACTTTTGTCAGATGTTTTGTTATAAAGATTTTTCCCCAATTTGTTGCTTCCCTTCTAATTTTGGTTGCATTGGTTCTGTTTGTACAAAAGCTTTCTAATTCCTTACTCCTTTTAATTAAATCTTGTATTTACTTTTGATTTATCTGAGATTTGTTGTGTAAAGCATATTTCAGGATTCTCATTTTTAATCATTCTGCTTTCTCCTTTTGTTTTATGAGTGAGTTCATCCCATTCACATTTAGAGTTATGATAGTTAACTCTGTATTTTCCTCCATTCTATTTCCCTCTGTTTATCCTTCAATCTCTTTACTCTTTCACCATGTCTCTCCTCACAAGTGTTTTACTTCTAACCACTATCTCTCCCAATCTACACTCTATTCTATTACCTAAACCTCTACTTCTCTTATTCCTGTTCCTTTTATTTCCCTATAGGAAAGTATGTGTATATTAAACCCTCTTGAGCCAATACTGATGTGAGTAAGGTTCAAACATTGCCTGCAACCCATCTCATCTCCTCCTCCTTTGTAATAGCTCTTTTATGCCTCTTTTATGTGAGATAATTTACTCCATTCTATCTGTTGCTTAATGCTTCTCTCAGTGCAATTTTCTTTCCCATCTGTTATTGTTTTTTTAAAATATTATTTCATCATAATCAACTCACACCCAAACCCTGTCTTGAATATGCCTTCTAATTGTCCCAAGTGATAAGATTCTTGAGAATTAAATCATCTTCCCATGTAAGAATATAAAGTTTATTCTTATTGAATCTCTCATGTTTTCTCTTTCCTTGTTATCTTTTTGTGCTTATTTTGAGTCTTGTTTTTGAAGATCAAATTTTCTGTTCAACTCTGGTCTTTTCATTGGGAATGCTTGAAGTTCTCTAATTCATTAAATATCAATTCCCTCTCCCCCTTTTTTTGCCCCCCCCATATGATTATACTCAGTTTTTATGAGTAGATAATATGATGGTTATAATGCTATTTCCTTTGCCTTCTAAAATGTCATATTACAAGCTCTCTAGTTGTTTATTGTAAAAGTTGCTAAATCCCAAGTATGACTCCATGATATTTGAATTTTTTTCTACTGCCTCTAGGATCCTCTGGAATTTTGCTATAATATTCCTAGGAATTTTCATCTGGGGATCCTTTTTATAAGGCAATTGGTAGATTCAATTTCTTTTTTACTCTCTGATTCTAGGATATCATGATCATTTCTTGAAATATGATATATAGGCTCTTTTTTTAAAAAATCATGGCTTTTAGATAGTACAATAGTTCTTAAATTATCTCTTCTCAATCTATTTTCCAGATCAGTTGTATTTCCAATGAAAAATCTCACATTTTCTATTTTTTCATTCTTTTTATTTTGTATTATTGTTTCTTGATGGTTCATGGAGTCACTACTTTCCACTTGTCCAACTCTAATTTTTAATTTACTTAATTTTTTAACTTTAATTTACTTTCTCCATTGAGTCTTCGAACATCCTTTTCCACTTGACTAATTCTGTTTTCTAATGTGTTATTTTCATCCGTATTTTTTGTGCCTCCTTTACCAAGATATTGACTCTTTTTTAATGATTTTCTTGCATCACTATTATTTATTTTTCCAATTTTTCTTCTTCCTCTCTTATTTGACATAAAAATATTTAAAGCCCTATTCAACTGTTATTTTGGGGACCTTTGACCAACTCATATTTTTCTTTGAAGCTTTGCATGTAGCTATTTTGAGTGTCTTCTTCTGGGTTTATATCTTGGTCTTCTCTGTCACTGGAGTAAGTTTTTATGGTCAGTTCTTTTGTTTTTTGCATATTTTTCCAGCCTGTTTCTTGATGTAACTTTATTTTAAAGTTAGGCTTTGCTTCTGTGGTGGAGAGGGCACTTTCCTAAGCTTTAGGCCTTTCTTGCTGCTATTTTCAGAGCAAGCTTTGGGAGTCTGTAGGTTGTTAGTTCTTCCAAGGTGGCATGATATAAGGAAAGGTGTGGTCACTGTTCTTCTATCCTGTGCTTTCACCTGTGAACAGCTAAAAATATTCTTCTTTGTCCTAGAACTGTCATCAGGGGACCTTCACTCTGCCACAACAAGCACTAGTAAACTGGTACTTCTCTTTAGGTCTGGGACAGTAACTCAGAATTGCCTATTGACATTTCAACATAGTCCTGCACCAGTTTCCAGAAAAGTGTCTCTTGTAAACTCCTTTTGAGCAGTTGTTTAACTCCCTTATTGTCTTTGGCTTGAGAGCTACTGAAGCTGCTGCTTTGCAACTGATGAACTGTTTCCAAGGATTGCTAATGGTACCCTGGTGGCACCTGATGTGTACTAGGATCCTAGCCTGACCACTGTACCTTGCTGAGAGAAACCTTTTACTGTTGACCTCTTAAATTGTTCTGGGTTCTGCTGCTTCATAATTCAATTTCAGGCCTTATCTTAAAGTTTTTTGGAGGGAAATTAAGAACAGTTCAGATGACTCTCTGCCCTTAGTCATCTTTTTTCTCCTCTCCCCAATTTTTCTTAATTCCAGGGCCTTCTTTCTGTTAACTATCTTCTATTTATTTTGTATATACTTTGCTTTGTATTTGTTTGTATATTATCTCCCCCATTAGACTGCAAGCTCCTTAAGGGCAAGAACTGTCTTTTTCTTCTTTTTCTATCTATTCTATCTTTTCTATCTTAGCACAATACCTGGCACAAAGTAGAAATTTAATAAATGTTTTTTGATTGACTGATTTTTAAATGAAGTGTTAGCTACCTATTTATCAAAATAAATCATGATTTCATCATATCATCAACTAAAAATAATACTATTCAATGACAATTGATTATAAATGTCAAGTCAGATGAAACAAAAGAGATCCACATCTCAATAAAGGCACTTGCCATTCTGATGGAGGAGATCTATTTCAGAGTACAAGTTGAAGAGAATATTTTTGTGGACAGTGAATTCCAACAGATGTTTCTTTTTGTATATGACATTTTGTATATGACAGCTACCTCAAGTCCTAGAAGGCTGAAGAACTACCAAGAAAATATTTGTAATCTCTCAAGAGTTCATCTTTGTTCTCTTCACAAAAAAAGACCAAGAGGGAGGAGAATGTCTATTGCTTGGATTATGAAGTATATTTGGATGGATACTCTATACAGTTTATGTCATCATACATATGTTAGTATGTATCCCTGGGAGAGACAATACTAATGGACAAGTTGAATCTAGAGTTGAACAGGAAGAAGAGAGTGAACTGGAGTGTATTGAGAATATTTTAAATCTCCTTTAATGACTCTAATGAATTTAATGAAGTTTCTCATGAAAATAAATGTCCATCTTCTTATTAGTCACATTCATTTTTCAATGTTGCTATTTTGTAATGACATGGAACAAATAAATATATTAAAAATTTAAGAATGAATAGCACACAGAAATTGATGGAGAGATACTTTATGGGAATGTAGAGGCTGTATTATATAATTAAGGAACTTTAAAGAAGAACATGAGTAAAAGATTATATCAAGGCTGCATGAGAGCAAGAGAAGATAGGCTAGTAGTCATGAGGCAAGGGAAAGGGATAGACAGTCAGAATGTTTCATTGATATCCTCACAATGTCAGAAGAAAAGGAGGAAGTTTTCCAGAACATTGAATGGGCCCCTTAAATGAACCCCTAAAAGGCTATGAACAAGAATGCCATAATATGGGTAAGTATGGGTGAGTTGCGATCTGTATCATTGATGGAACTCCTGAACTGATGAAATCACCAATACTCTTGAGTATCTTATGTGATAACTTCTATTCTTTTTTGGCTAAGAATGTCCCCCCATTCATATGCCCTGCTATAATTGTGAAAGTTACCTGATCTTTTTTTTTCCTTCTATTTTTCAAAAGGCATATCCTTTCCTACTTAAGGTAAATATCATTTTAAGGTTATTGTGGTGTATGATGTAAGATACTCATCTTGACCTATCTCCCAAACTTCTTTACAGTTTTTAACTAGAAATTTTTTGTCAAAAAGGAGTATTTCCCCAATTAACTTAATAATAAATGCCATAATAATAACTAACATTTATATAGCACCTACTATGTGCCAGGCACTGTACTAAGCACTTAATGAAGTGCTTCATCATTGAATCCTCATAACAACCTTAGGTGCTATTATTATTCTTTTTTTTTGTAGATGAGAAAACTGAGGCAAATAAAGGTTAAGTGAATTGCCCAGTCACTTTTATGGTTTTGAGTTTATCAACCATTGAGTCATGAAGGGGAAATTGTTTTGTTTTTACCCTAATGGAAGTGATATGGGCAATTTGACCATTTGGTTTGAACACTGCAGAATGAATGATATTTGTTCATTACATGGAAAAAAAGCCATCCTTTATAGTGTCCTCTTTGCCTACTATGAATTTTTAGCAGTTTTGTTTTCTGGACAAAAACATTCTCCAAGGCCTCTCACAAAAGGCCATCCTCTCTCTAGCTGACCTAATTTTCCAACTAAGCAGTTGAGATTATTTAACAACCAATTAAAGGATCAAGAACTCTCAGAAGTGAGAGCCTCATTTTTCTCACAAGTACATTTCTTTGATGTGAGGCTGGTCCTGGAATATCTTTAAGACACCACAGGGCACTGATTGACAAATCTATGAGAGAGAATTTTCCAGATGGAGCTGGGGTGAAACTTAAAGGGTCATGAGATTATCTGTTTCATGTTATCTTTCCAACACTGGTACAAATACTTAAAGGAAAAAAAAACTGGTTGATTCCATTGCTGTCTAATACTAGTGCTGGGCTTAATTGACATATGAATGCATCCTTTATTCAGATGGATCTCAAGAGGAAAACAAGAAATTTTCACTAAATTTTAGTATCCTGATTGCTTCCTATTGGAAAAATGATGAGGCATGGAATTTATTGTTTGCTTGTTTTTGTTTATTTTGACTTTTTATTTTTTTGAATCTTACTCAGACAAAAATAAAATGCTGAAATAGTTCCTTCTGGTCAGAGAACATTCTGGCCTGGAAATATTCCAGGAATTCTGAGATGCTCCTGACACTCAATAGCAAACATTTTTCTCCTAGGATGGAAGGGAGTAATATAACCAAACAAGTGAAGTCAACATGATGGAGAGTTAAGGAGAATAATCCTGGTAGAATGGCAAGGCAATAGGATTTGGAGACATGGGCTTCAGAAAAGATTTAGATCTAGAAGAAACCTTAGACCCTATCCAGTACAAGCTTCTCATTTTACTGATGAAGAGACTGAGGCCAAGGGAGAAAAGTGATTTTCTTAAGGTTACACAAGTTGCAAGTAGCAGAGTTAAGGGACTTGTGTCTAAATCCTGAATCATATTTCTTCCCTTTGGGACCTCAAGAAAATCACTTAACATCTTTGGACTTCAATTCCTTCACTTCTAAAACTAACAATATTTTACTATATGTTATGGGTAAGTTCCTTCAAACTCTAAGTCCTACAATTCATGTACTTGGCAAAATTTTCACAGAAATGGAATAGGCTCAATGAGCTTATTTCTAAGGGATGGTAGGTAAGAGAAAAATGTAAAAGTGAAAAAAATATGTAAAATTGATGCTTGGTATTATAGACTTCAAAGAAAAAATTCACATATGGATATTTAAAGAATTCATTTTAAGAAAAGCAAAAATCTCATCACAGCCTAAGCAGAAGCTTATGAAGAAAGGTAGCCTAAAGCAAAAATGCAGTCATTTATTCATTCATCAAACATAACACCAGCTTGGTTTAAGGCACTAAATCTAGAGCTCTGTCTTCAGTACTCCAGACCCTCACTTTTCATATGCTTTTAAGTTCTGCTCCTGGGCTCTCCAGTACCTTTATAGTTGAGCACTCTCTTTTGTCTGAGGTCCCTTCCATAAGATGGAAAGCAAATCTGATAAATCACTAATATCTAAATGTGAATTATCTCTCCCTGGAGTATTTGTATTAAAAAAAATTAATGGGGTAGCTAGCTGGCTTAGTGAATAGAGAAGGGAGATTCTAGTTTCAAATCTGACCTCAGACATTTCCTAGCTGTATGACCCTGAGCAAGACACTTAACTTGAATTGAATATTGTCAATAACCCTTTCCATTCTTTTGCCTTGGAACTGATATATATATATATTCTAAGATAGAAAGTAAGAGTTAAGAAAAAAATTTTAGGAACATAAATACAAGGAATGAATATCTAAGAAAGGAATTTCAGACTTTGGTAAGTTGGTAAAGACTTTTTCCAGTGCCCTTTGAATCAAATTGATTCTGCTTATATTTAAGGCTTTATGCATGATAAACATGCTCAGGTCATTTCTGCTGATTTGATGTGTTTGTGTGGCAGTTATCCAGGCCTTTCAAACAAAACTTTTCTCAAATGGCTAACAAACAAACAATAACAAATTCAATAATAATAGCCAATGCAGTGTAGTGATCTGCAGCAAAAATTGTCCTGAGAGGTATGGATGCTATTCCAAATCCCAGTCTTTCCACTAACTGCAGCTTATGTGATTAAGGGCAAATCAGTGAACTTTCCTGGATTTCAATTTCCTTAGATGTAAAATCAGGATGTTGGACTAGAAGACATCCAAAGTCCCTTCCATGATCCCAGATGGTGTTTTAAAGTCTGTAAAGTGCTTAACAAGCATTAGTTCCTTTGATTCTTCTTCTTCTTCTTCTTTTTTAATCCTTACCTTCTGTTTTAGAATCAGTAATGTATACTGGTTCTAAGACAGAAGACTGGTAAGGACTAGGTAATGGGGGTTAAGTGACTTGACTAGGGTTACACAACTAGGAAATGTCTGAAGCCAGATTTGAACCCATCCATTCTTTGATTCTTACAATAGATCTGTTAAATAGTGATTTTGATGTCCATTTTAGAGACAAGGAAACTGAGTCTTAGAGAGGTTAATCAACTTTTTCATGTTCACACAGATAACAAATGTCAGTGGTGGTGTAAAGAAATAAGTCACCCTGACTCCAAATTTCCTACTCTAGCCAGTATTCCATGTTTCTTCTCTAGAAAAAGAACCACTCCCTTTGAACGCACCCTTATGTACTTCTTGTTGCTCTATGAAATTGAGGGTATGGCTTATTTTGCTATCATTTCTGTTCATGATTTTTCTACTTCACTCCTTGAAGGCAGGGTCCATTCTTTATTGACATACCACAGAAGTGCATGGCATAGAGCAGATGATTTAAGAAATATCTGTTGAGTGAATTAGATTCATAGAACATTAAAACTGGAAGGGACCTTAGAGATCATTTCATCCAACTCTGTCATTTTATAGGTGAGGGGATTGAGGCCAAAAGAAGCATCCTTGCATAAGGTCACCCAAGTAATAAATGGCAGGGCCAGCACCTGCGCAGAGGTTTTCTGACTCTTCTCCATTGCTCTTTCCATTACCTCTCTCTTTTGTTTTACTTTTTAGACTTGAACACTCATTCTTAGGCTCATAAAGCACAATATTCAGTAGAATTTTTAGTCATTTTGGTCACCGACTCATTTCAAGGATACTACTTCCAGTTTGACTTAAATGACCCAATTGACTTCTTGATTTGACCTCCCATAGTAAGATTTTGACATTGGCTTTCCTGGCACTGATTTGCTACACTACCTGAGTTCAGTCTTCTGTACCCACATCAGGAAACCTCATTCCTCTTTCTCTTGCTTGTCAGAAATTTTGAAAGCAGGACTACATGTAGATCTTTCCCCTACCCAAACTTGGGTCTTTGTTTCCACAGTGGGCTGTAGCTCTTTCATTCTGTTTTATGGAGCTTCTTCCTTCTCTCTTCCACTTCTGTTATTTTAATCCTAGACTATAAATAAGGTTGTTTTCCACACCCTGAGCAAGCCCTCTGAGAAATTCTCTATTGTTGCTATGTGACAAGAATGTGCCATGTTTTCTATTAGATGAATCTTGTGCTCTTTTCTGCCCTGAGAGCTCTGAGAAATGGGGAGCAGGGGAAGCTTTCCCAGCCTGCAGGACTCATCCCTCAACTAACACATTCACACTGCCCCAACTATCAGGCCTATTCTCATTCCTGAGCAGAGAAGCCTGCCAATAAAGCTTAAAACTCTACCCTTAGGATTTTCTTTTCTTCATGTGACAGCATTATTCTCTATTAAAAAGAAAATATCCCTGATAGAAGTAGGCAACTCTTTAATGGCTGGTGTCAGTCATCAGTGAACTTCTCTGGATCTCCTTCCTAATCTATATAGTGAGAAGGTTCGATCAGAAATCCTTTGAGGCACTTATTGCCTCTAGATCTGTGATCCTGTGGCATCACTGACCTATGTGTAAAAACTGACTCTGTCACTGTATGTTACCTTGGGTCAGTCATTTCACTTTTGGGGGCCTCAGATTTCTTATCTGTAAAAAAAAAAGATGATTTATTTGATAGCATCTGTGGTCTATTCTAGCTTTAGATCTGTGATTTGCTAACTAGTGGCAATATAGTATAATTCAACTCAACAGATATTTATTTACTTGTTTAATGATGTCATTAAAAATTTTTTTTAGAACAGTCATTTAAAAAAAATTTTGCAGTTTTAAATTCTCTTTTCCCTTCCAGGTTTTTCTTGACCCATTGAAAATGCAAATAATATATGATACCCATTATAAATGGGTATATGCATATATACATGGGTGAAATCATGCAAAGCATATTTCTATATTAGATATTCAAGAATATCTATTAACATGCAAAGTGAGAGGCATTGTGTTTTGGTGTCCAAAGTCAATCAGTCAGTCAATATTTAAGTATTTACTATGTGTCAGATATTATGCTAAACCCTTCTGATAAAAAGAGGCTTAAAAGACAGTCCCTGCCCTCAAGGAGTTTATTATATTGGTTTGGGACAGTCTACAAATAAACATATGCCAAGCAAGTTATGTACAGCATAAATAGGAGATAACTATTAAGAGAGGTTGGGGAAGGATTCTTGGGATGTGGGTTTTTAGTTGGGACTAAAATGGTGCCAAGGAGGTCAGCAGTGAGAGTGGAAAAGAACATTTCAGGCACAGGGAGAAAAGCCAGAGAAAAATGCTTTGTTTGAAAGGGGAAGTGCCTTATTCCTGGAACAGCCAAGAGCCCTACGTCATTGGGACAAAAAGCACTGTATAGCAATGAATAAGGAGTAAGAACCATATGGTTGGGATTCTTTTTTTGTTTGTTTGTTTGCTTCTCCTTTCAGTGGATCACCTCATTTTGGACTTGTTAGGGCTGGACTCTATGGTTCCTAAAGGAACCTCTGGATTGATTATGTTGGTACTTTTGGCAGGATTTGAATGTTGTATTATTCCAAGATGTTAAGAACAGTTTAAAGATCTCCAAGCTTTTACGGCTCCCAAAGAAAGTGTGATTTAGGGCAAAATCTGGTGATTACTCCCCTACCTTTTCGGAACTCTTCAAGTTTCTGATCTGGTTTTAGCCCTGTCCCATCATCTAGTTGGAAAGCCCTGATGGTTCAGAATGGCAAAATTGTAGTCTTTCCTTTGATCTTCATTTCCTGACCTGATTATTCCTCTGCAGGCTCAGCTTGGTGTGAGAAATGAGATCTATACCAATGCTGCTGCTTCTGGCTTCTGAATCTCCCCCATTCTTGGCACATTGTCCAGGCCCTCCCTACTTGGAAACATCACCCTTCTGCCTCAGTCTCCTTCTCAGTTTAGATTTGTGACCTAAAACTAGGTAGTGAGTGGCAAAGCTGCCATTTGTCCTCTGTCCCAGTTGAAAGACTTCATTATGGATCTAGCAGTAGGGATCCAAGACCACTCCTAACACTAGTGAATAGCCTGTTCCTGGGGACTGGTGTGTTTCTGGGAAGCAAACTCCCAGTCCCATCAGACCATAGCATTCACAGACACTCTGACAGTCTCTCAGTGCCAAGCTGGGCTGGCTGGACAAATGACTCACAAATGCTTTTTCCTGGGTTTTGTCATCAGGATTTGATCTGATGCATCTTCTAGATCTGGTTAAGGCAATTTCTTTAGCAGAGTTGTTTCTTACAACTCTGCCATCTTGGTTTTGCCTCATTAGGGAAATACTTCTTGCAGAAGGTAGGATTTTAGTTGAGATTCAAAGAGAGTTAGAAAGTAGAGATAAGGAGGGAAATATTCCAGGTATGAGGAATAGCTAATGAAAATGTCCAGAGTAGCACATGGAAATCCAGAAGAGGTATTTCCTATTCCTGGTGCAGATCAGCAGATTTGCAATTTGTAGTGTTAGAATTGCCTGGAGGAACTCAGAGCTTAATTGACTTGCCCTTAATTAGCCAGAGAGTATCTAGAGATAAGACTTGAACTCAGAGCTTCCTGACTATTAGCCTTCCCCCTGATGACACAGCCTCCCTGTCCACCCTTTCCAGTATTGATTGCACCTTCACTCATCCTCAGCTCATTATTTGAGGGAGAGAAAAGCTGAAATACTCCTTGTTCCCTATTGCTACTTTCAGGTTCTTCCTCTTCTTCCATCAGTCACTAACCTCTCTACCTCCTAGTTGCCATTCAATCAAAATCTTGATTGCTGTTGTCTACAGATGCCAAATCATCCTCCTTCCTTCCTCAGTGAGTGTGATACCTGCTTAACAATTTTCTTTTACTCCTCAACTCACCACCACCATCCCTCCCCATGCTAGAGGATTTCAACATACATATTGATTCTTCCTCAAGTAACCTAACAATTTGGTTCTTCCAGCATACTTCAGCTATATTGAAAGGTCATACCCTTTATCTTGCCATTCAGGTGTACCTTCTCCTAAATGTACCACCTCTATATTCAAGAATACAGAGTGGAGGGAGAGTCCGTGGCTAAAAAGCTGGGACTGGAGATGAGAGGTCATGGGTTCAAAATCCTATTTGACACTTCTTAATTGTATTACCTTAGGTAAGTCACTTAAACCTAGCCCTTACCAGTCTTCTTCCTTGGAACCAATATTTAGTATTGATTGTAAGACAGAAAATTATGGTTAAAAAAAAAAGAATTATTGCACTATTTTGAGCACCATGATGAAATGAGAGTTATATTCAAGAAATCTTTAAAAAATTGCCCAGAATTCTTAGAACCAAAAGAAAAGTAGAAATAGAAAGAATCCATCAGTCTCTTCCTAAAAGGAACTCCAAAATGAAAACTCCTGAGGACTTTGTAGTCAAAATCCAGATTTGCCAGGTCAAAGAAAATCTATTACAAACATTCAGAGAGAAAGAACTACAGTTCAGAGGAATCATAGTCAAGATCATATGTGATTTAGTAGCCACTACTATACAGGAATGGAGAAATTGTAGTACAATATTCCAGAAGGCAAAAAATATTAGGTTGCAGCCAAGAATACCCAACAAAACTGATTAAAATGCTACAGGTGAAAAATGGATCTTTAATGAAATAGAGGAATTCTAAACATTCTTTATAAAAAAGATCAGAGCTATAGAGAAACTTTGAAGTTTAAACACAAGAATGAAATGAAATATAACAAAGTAAACATGAATAAACAATGATAAAGAACCAAAGAAGAATAAACTACTTACATTCCAATATGAGAGATAATACAAATGTCCCTCCATACCCCATCATCATCATTATGGGTCACAAACAGAGTCAAATTAGATAAAACCTGGGACTTATTCTATTATGTATTGATCTTAAAAAATAAGGAGAGGATAAGAGGAATATATTGGGGTAGAAGAAAAAGGACAGTTAGAGAAAATGATCTCATATAATTAGGGTGTGTGTGAACAAGGAAGGAAGAATACAAAAGAAGAGTTAGGTGGAGGAGCAAGAATGACACTTGAACCTCATACTTTCCTTAACCAGTAAAAACAAGGAAATTATATACACATACCCAGTTGGGTATATACATTTCATTCAACAAGCAAATAGGAGGGGAAAGGGAGTGAGGGAAAGAAGGAAGAGACATTAATGAAAAGAGGCAGCTAGATAGCTCTGTAAATGGAGTCAGGAAGGTCTGGGTTGAAATTTAATCTCAGACACTAGCTGTGTGATCCTGGATAAGTCACTTACCCTCTCTTTGTCTTAATCTACTAGAAAAGGAAATGACAAATTGCTCTAGTATCTTTGCCAAAAAACCCCCATGGGGTGGGATCATGAAGAGTCAGACATAACTGAACAACAACACATTAAGAGAGAGATCCATTATGAGCAAATGAACTCTGTGGATATATAGCATATTTATTGCCCT
The DNA here is from genome assembly GCF_016433145.1 of Gracilinanus agilis. Taxonomy (NCBI): domain Eukaryota; kingdom Metazoa; phylum Chordata; class Mammalia; order Didelphimorphia; family Didelphidae; genus Gracilinanus; species Gracilinanus agilis. The sequence continues at coordinate 385,987,326 of NC_058131.1, read as the reverse complement.
TTTCCAGGTAGCAAAAAATGGGCATTTGAGGGAGTATCCACAAATTGAGGAAACAATGAATAAGTTAAAGAATATCAACATGATGGAATTTGATTGTGTTGAATTCTTATCAGTGTAGTGGCTAACCATAGTTCCATAGGACTGGTGATATTATTGATACACATATCCTGATAGACAGGTGAAGAATTTGGAGTGCAGAATAAGACAAATATTTTCTGGATATGACCAGTGTAGAAAGTTGTTTTGATTGTCTTCCTTTAAGTCCCAATTAAAATCCTGTCTACTACAGAAAGTTTTTCCTGTGTTGTTCAATTGTTTTCAGCATGTCTGACTTTTTGTGATCCCATTTAGTTTTCCTAGAAAATATACTAGAGTGGTTTGCCACTTCCTTCTCCAGCTTAATTTCCAGATGAGGAACTGAGGCAAAAAGGATAAGGTGACTTGTCCAGGTCACATAGATAGTAAGTGTGTGAGGCTGGATTTGAACTCATGAAGACGAATCTTCCTGATTCTAAGCCCAAAGTGCTATCCATGGTGCCACTTAGCTTTTCAAAGTCTTCAGAACATGACTTTCCTGAACATTTTATGATTCTATGACTTTTTGTTTCTTTCTCCTATACATCTCTCTCTTTTTGGCGCACTCAACAAGATGCTACAAATACAAAGGAGCTTGATAAATCTTTATCAAATTGGATTTAGTCTCTTTTAGTCTCAGTCCATATGTTTGTTTAAAGCTTGAATAATTACCATATCCTTCTGTTTATTAAACATTCAGTTCCTTCATGTAGAGCTCTCATTACGAGAGGTAGCATAATCCAGTGGAAACTGTCCTCAGACAGTTGTTCAGTTGTGCATTTGTGTCCAACTCTTCTTTCCTAGCCTTTCTTAATTCTGATGATTTAATTCTCTTAATTGTTATCAATTTATCCTGGATATAGTTTATTTGGATATGTTTATCTGCTCATTGTTTACCCCATTAGATTGTGAACTCCTAAAGAGCAGGGACTATCTTTTTCTTCTTTTTGTATTCCCAACACTAACACTTAAATGTTTATTGACTGACTGCTTAACCACACATGTTTGTACTGGGCTTAGTTTTGCCTGTGTTCTCTAATCGGGATTTGGGGAGGAGAAGTGGGAAGGTGAAGAGGTGTATTTTGACTACTTAAAAACAAATTATATATATGTATGTATATATATATGCAAAATAATGTATATGTACATATACATATATTTATATGTGAAGCATTTCCCAATCCCCTTTAAATATAGAGCCTTATTTCTCTTGATTATCTCCAATTTGTCTTGTCTATATCTTTTCTGTTTGTATATTGTCACCTCCATTAAGACAGTTAGCATTTAAATGTTTACTATGTCTCAGGTACTGTGCTAGGCACAAGGGACACAAATGTGAAAAGGAGACAGTCTTGTCACTCGAGGAAATACATATGTTTGCAAATAAATACAGCATTTAATAGGTGGTCATTCATATCTGGTGGGATCAGAAAAGACTTTACCTAGGGAGCAACTCTTAAAATGAGTCTTGAAGGGAGTTGAGGTTTCCAAGAGGCAAAAGGGAGGAGAGAAAGCTTTCTAGGAAGGGGGAACATATAAGGCAAAGGCACAGAGATGGGTGTCATGTATGGATAATAGCAATCAAATCAGTCTGGCTGGATCTTAAAGGTTGTAAAAGGGAGTAGTAATGCATAACCAGCCTATAAAATAGTCATTAAAAAGAGCTTTTAAATGCCCATGGACTTTCATCTAGATTTCCCAGATTTAATCAGAAGAACTAAGTTCAAAACCTGACCTGGCCAATTGACAGGTATGTGACTGAGGGCAAATTATGAATCTTTCCGATTCTCAGTTTTCTCACCTGTAAAATGGAGAAGATCATATTTTTTGTGCTGACTCCTAGTGTGTTTACAAACCATAAAACACTGTACAAATGAGAGCTATTGTGTTATTATTGCTGATCCAACCTGGTGATTGAAAGTGGGTATTGATAGAACCAGCTACAGAAAATGAGACTTCCCAGGGAGGGATATAAATAAATATTTGTCAAACGAATATCCTAGCTCCTGAAAGAGCTTTTGCTCTTCAGTGGCATCTGTGGATGATATAGAAGGTTGAATCCCCAGAGCTTTCTGGTCAATGATGTTACCATCGAATAATCAGACACAATTGTCCCTGCTTACCAGCAATTGGTGTTGTAATGTGCAAAGGCCTGGGGAGAGAGAGATGGGGAAGGAATTGCTTAGGGCTTTGGGGGAATTTACAGCCTAATTATGTACCACTGTTTTTCCTGGCTAGATTTTATTTGCATGGAGTGGAAGCTGATGAGAAATTCTTGGTACCTAAACTTAAATTACAATTACAATCCTAAGCGTTTAATAGCCTGAAATGGACACTTGGTAGTAAGAGAGCCTTTTAATGAGAAGGTGAAGATGGTACTTTAGTGAACTGAAAAAATTCTAATTAGAAGTCCCCGCATTTCACACACACACACACACACACACACACACACACACACACACACACACACACAGACACACACACACTTTTGGCAGACACAATCATTGACAAGGTTGGGATTTCATTTCCAGTGCTAGGTATATGCTTGTCAGAAATCCCAGGAGGGACATATTGAGTCAGTGACTGAATTGTTCAAAAGATCTCTCCGACCACACAGCCACATCATTATTAAGCTGAACTTGATTTAGGAGAATGGGTGAAGAGAGATAGCACTCTGGAGGCCCCGAGGAAGGTTTGGATACTGTGAGCACTAATATTAGCAGTGGGGCTTCCAGGGAGTTCTTTTCCAAGAGCAGCTGTGCCCAATGTGCTCAAAGGCTGCCTCACTGAGTGGGCCAACCACAACAGAAGGGGGCTTGGGATTCTCACACTAGCGATGTCTGTCATCTGCTTTGCAGTTTCACAGTGAATCACCTCACCTCTCTGTTGAATCTGGGGATGGGTGAAAGGGCAGGGAGTAGTACCGCCAATTTCCAGGGGCAGTAAGAAAGGGCTAATGGACTGAATAGGTACAGTTGTGGTCCCTCCTTGATGGGGTCAATTTCATTTCTGTCTGTTCTGTGGAGAAGGCTGGGGGAAGGTCCCAACATGCTGGGGGACAGAATACTGGATTTGGAATCAGGGAGACCAACATTTAAATCCTACCTCAGTCACTTCTTGACTTTGTGACACTGAGCCAAGTCACATAACTTCTTAAGAGTTCAATTTCTTCATCTGTGAAATATGGGTGATAATAAAATTTATATTTCCAACTTCAGAATCAAATGAAACAATTTATAAAATGTTTTGAAAACTTAAAGGACTATAAAATAATGCCTCTTATTTTGGTAACTTTCAAAATATTTGATTTTTGTGAACTATGAAAGAATAAATACAAAATATATTGAGTACTTGCTAAAATAAGGGCTGTTCTTATGAATAAAAGAAAGAATAGACCCACAGACAAAAGATTTTTAAACCAAGAAGGGGCTTTGGAGGTCAGTTAGCTCAACTACTTCATTTTTTAAATGCAGAAATTGAAATCCTGAGCGGAAGAATGATTCCAAATGATGTAGATTATTGATTTAAAAAAGCCAGAAAAACAAAATTTTAGGGTTAATTTTCCAATTTGTACTTGTGCTTATGGATAAAACCCTAAAAGGTAGGTAGTTAACTATCCTGGGTTCTATGTGGATGCCCTGCTATTGTAGTTCATGTGCCTCTACTGGTGTGTTTCTCCTTAACAATCATCTAAGTAGACACAATTAGCTCTTGGCACAGCTGTATAATATAATGGCAAAGTAAAAATAGTGACTTCAAAATATCTTCCCCAGATAAGTGCAGAAATACATATTCCCAGAAATACATATTGCATCTACAGGAAGAGTGGGTTCAAACAAAGTGGAAAGGTAGTAAGGTACACATGTAAGATATATGTGTGTCAAAGGTAACCCTAACCCCTGGTTCTACTGGAAGGAAATCCTTTTTCTTTTTGAAGAGTCCTGACATAGCTATTTTGGGGTGGAGCATCTCTTATGGGTGGCTGCTCTTTGGGATGCCCAGGATCTGCTTTCCTTCATGGTTCTCTTCTCTGCATCCTTTTCTCAAAGCTTCATCCTCCTTTGAGTGACTGCTTTTTTGTATCTACATCTTACTGGTATGTATGCTTTTGTTCTTCCAATTATGTCCAAATTATTAAAATGACAAACTTTTGTGCTACTGGATGAATTCTGCTGCATTGCTTCTAAACACAGTGACCAATCATGAGGGGAAGATAAATTCCCTTTCTTACCCCTTTAGTGGTAGCTTCTACAAAGAACTCCCAAATTTGTAGTATTCTGTGGCTTAACTCTTTAAAGTCCTGCAAAGATGTATCTAATTTTTGCTCCTCCTAATGAAGTTGTTTCTTTTAATCCTATTAAAGAGATAAAGGAATCCTTTGACTGAACAATACCACTATTAGTATATGCCCCAAGGATGAGAGATAGGGCAAAAGGACCTGCTTATTAAAACCACTCAAAACAGCTCTTTTTGTAGTGGCAATGAAGTGGAAACTGAAGGGATATCCATCTATTGGGGAATGACTAAACAAATTGTGGCATATGATTGCAATGGAATATTATTGTGCCATAAGAAATGACAAAGGGGGGGAGGGGGAGCTAGACGGAGCAGTAGAATGAGAGCCACACCTAGAAAAGGAAAGACATGGGTTCAGATTTGACCTCAGACACTTCCTAGCTGTGTGACCCTGGGCAAGTCACTTAACCCCTGTTGTCTAGCCCTTACCACTCTTCTGCCTTGGAACTAAATACACAGTATTGATTCTAGGACAGAAGGTAAGGATTTTAAAAAATGACAAACAAGATGATCACAAAAAAGCTGGAAAGACTTATATGAAGGGATGCAAAGAAAACTGAGCAGAACTAAGAGAATGTTGTATACCATAATAGCAATAATGTATGATGACCAGCTGAAAATGACTTACCTCTTATCAACAAAGTAAGAATCCAGGACAACTCCAAGAGATTACTGACAAAAAAGGTTATCCACTGCTTTAGAAGGAACAGATAGAGTGCATTGAAGTATATCATTTCACTTCATTTCCTTCATGTATTTTTCTTTAGTGTAAGCAATATGTCTTGTTTTACAACATGACAAATGAAAATATGTATTATGTGATAATATACATCCTGTATCATATTACCTGCCTTTTTGTAGAGGGAGGAATGGAGGGAGGGAGAGAACATAGATGCAAAATGCTAGAAAATGAATGTTAAAAGTTGTATCTGTAAGCAATCTTGAAAAAATAAAAAGTAAAAATTTTCTAAAAAAAATGATGAACAGATTGATCACAAAAAATTCTGGAAAAACGTGAAATGATGCAAAGTGGAATGAGCAGAATGAATAGATTATTGTACACAATAAAAACAATAATGTACAATGATCAATTGTGAATGACAATGCAAGGACCAAAGACAACTCCAAAGCCTCATGATGAAAAATGGCTATTCTCCACCAAAGAAATTGCTTATGGAATCTGAATGCAGTTTGAAGTGTACCATTTTTCACTTTATTTTCTTCATGAGTTTTTTCTTATATAAGTGATAAGTATCTTCTTTCACAACATGATGAACATGATGAACACATGCATGATAGATTATATATAACCTAAAACATATTACTTGCCCACTCTGGGAAGGGAGAGAAGGAGGGTTAGAGCATGGAGTGCAAAATGTCAGAAATGATTATTAAAAATTTTATCTACTTGTAATTGGGAAAAAATATAATAAAAATAAATATTTAAAAGGGATAAGGGTATAGATGCAACTTTACAACTTAGTACCCCATTAGCACTGTGCAGTGAAGTGAACATATTCCATCTCTTCAGATTTTCTGTAAAGAAGAGGAAAGCCAGGTGTGCCTTAGATTGTGAGAAAGCAGATGTGAGAAAGCAGATTTTGAAAAGGAAGGTGAGGCATGGTCTCATATATTAAAAGTCCACTAGGAAAATCACTTTAAGAGATATAGGTAAACCTCATGGAATTCCAAAGACACAAAGAAAAACAATTCTGATGAAGAAAAATGAAAATTCTCAAGAGACAGATTTGGATGCATTAACTGACATTCTTAAATACATATATTCATAGAAGGAGGCAAAACAGAAGCAAGGAAACAAAACAGAACATAAGCATGACAGAGTATTGTAAAAATAGTGTCAGAATGGTAGCTCTGAATGATCTGAAGTTATTAAGGAAAGTCAACAACAACAAAAAGGGTTTTTTTTTTTAACAGACAAGGTAAAGGAAGATTAAAGAAGGGATGAAACTGCTGCTTAGGGTAGATTGGAAGATGACAATTGGCAACAGAAAAAAAAGCAAAGCTGTTTGCTTTGTATTTTCTTTTTGCTTTCTCTGACAAGGAAAGTAAACTTTGTACCAGCAGGGTCCGTGAAAATGATTGACAGGGAGTTGATCCTCAAGATAAATAAGAATTTAGTAAGATAGTTATCGTTGATGAATTCAAGTCACCTGACTCAAGGAAACTACAGCTTGGATACTGAAAGAAGTAGTACATATGATTGCTGGGCCATTGTTAGGGAGATAAGAGACAAGGCACCATGGAAAGGAAGAAGGGCAGACATTTACTGCATTAAAAAAAGGCAAAAGATGAGAATTTGCTTATTATAGGGCAGTGAGCTTGGCTTCAATTACTAGAAAATTATAAGATAGATACTGAATTATTAAAGTACTTACTATATGTTGGGTTCTAGGCTAAGCACAGGGGATAAACATGCAAACAAACAAGATAGTCCTGGCCCTTAAGGAGCTTCTGTTCTAAAAGAGAAAGAGAACATATATAGAGAGCAGTGGTGGGATATGTATAATAGGTCTAGGAATAGATGTAGTTATCCAGTTCTAGGTAATCTAAGGTAAAAACTCACCATCAGAGTCAGGGGATCCAAGAGTTGAATTATTTGTTATTCAATGATAGTTCAGCAGGAGGTCTCTTGTGGGTTGTCCCAATAGCCTCTACTTGCCCCTATTCCATTTCTTATTTTTATCACAGACTTAGGCAAAACCATCCTTATTAAACATTCAAAGGACAAAAAGCTGGAAGAGATAACTAACACACAGGATGACAGTCAGGATCCAAAAAATATTGACAAAGCTAGAACACTGGGCCAATTCAAGACAAAATTCATTAATGATACACAACAGTAAGAGATGGCCTCAAAAAAGTAACAATTAGGGGATAGTAATTTTTCAAGTGGAAAAATATTTATGGGTTTTAGTCGAATACAGTTCTCTGTATTCAAATTCAGATTTGAATCAGCAATGAAATGTGGCCACAAAAAAAAATAATGGTATTTCCTCTCGCCCCCCATTAAAAAAGGCATAACATCTAAGATGAAGATGATCTTCCTTGTTTTCTCTGTCCTTTTCAGACTACATCGGGACTATCATGTTTAGGTTGGGTGCCAAAGTGCTAAACTGGGGAGTGGACAATGTAAAAAGAGTGGGGCACCAGGGATGTAAATGTGTCCTAATGGTTTGTGGATACACACACTGGGTTGAAGGAGAGACAGGATGAGCCAGGATAGGGAGACCAAGAATCAAGAATGGCAATTAGCCCTAACTGTCACTCTGCTCGCCCTAGGTCAGGGTCTTTGGAACCAGCAGGCAAGGTAAAGGGTTTTAACAGTTTTAATTATGATTTTCTAATAAAGGTGGGATAGGGGATTCTACACTTAAAACCCTAAAGGGCAAATCACAGGGGCAAGGGGAGGACTTGTCTACACTAACTCTAATTGACCTAGGCCAGGCAGGGCTCAAGGAGAAGTTCTGGAATCTCTGGGAAGTCTGCTTCAAACCTGGTTCCAGCCAGGTTTGACCAGCACAGCTAAAGGGGCTGAGGGTGGCTTTGAGGGTTCTCACGGTAATCCAAAGATGATCACAGGATGCCAAAAGCTAAGGTGGTCCAAGGTACCCAAGTAGAGAGAGTGTGCTTGAGATGCTGTCCACCAGATCCCAAACCCCTCCTCCACTTGGTGCAGCTCTGCAGGTCTTATCCACTTGCTGAAAGTGACCACCACTCAGGATCCCAGGGAATCAGGATGCAGGTCTGAGATCTCCCAGGGCTAGCAACAGTTTGTGCCAACCACTCATGGAGTCTCTCTCTCAGAGCACAAGCAACTTCCTGCTCCTTCATTCCATCTCGGAATGCTCCAGCCCTTCCGGCTAGGTCCATATAAACTATATGTAACTTCCTCACAACAACAGTGATGGTAACCAGGATAAGGAAGGAACCTGAGTGGATGGTATAAAAGGATCATTTGAAGGGACTGGGAATGTTTAACCTGGAGAATAGGTGGTATAATAGTTATTTTTAAGTATTTTGAGTATTTTCATGTGAAGAAGAAATAGATTTGTTTTGTTTAAGTTTCATGGGGCAGAACTCAGAGCAATGAACATATGTTTTAAAACCTAAACTTGTTTAGGCTTGATGTCAGGAAAAGCTTCCTGAGAATGAGAGCTATTTAAAAAGGGAATCTGCTGCTATGGGAGGTAGTAGGTTTCCTCTTATAGCCTGTCTTCAAGCAGAGGCTACATGACCACTTCTCAGTAAGTTATCGTGGAGATTTCCTGTAAGGTAAAGATGAGACTGATGATATGTTTCCTGAGTTTTCTTGCATCTGTAAAATTCTGAGATTCTATGACCCTCTGAAACTCATAGCATAAAGAGTCATAACTAGGGATGAATGATTGGTCCTGCATCTTAGGGTGCTGAATTTCAAGGACATTAACAGCACTTTTAGGCTTTCCGCACCCAGAAGCAATGGGACTTAGCACCTAGTTAGCAAGAAACATGAGCTAAAACAGAAAGGTACCAGATGGTGGACAGGGATAAGCAACTCTCCCACTTGCCCTAGTTGCAAAAATTCCTAGTTATGGCTCTGGCCAACCTGCCTACACGCATTTTGTATAATAGCATAATGTATGCTTGGTTTGTGAGCTAGATAGGAGACAGTTGAAAATATTTGAGATGTTTGCAAAATATATATATGTATACGTATGTATATATAATCTAACTGCTAATAGGGGCCAAGTGTAATCACATTCTATAATTTCATGACATACAAAATAACTCATCAGAAGTATTAAAGGTGGGACACCTAGGTGGCTCAATGAATTGAGAGCAGACCCAAAGATGGAGGTCCTGGATTCAAATCTGAGCTCAGACACTTCCTACCTGAGGGACCCTGGGTAAGTCACTTAACCCCCATTGCCTCTATTACTCTTCTGCCTTGGAACGCAACATTTACAATATACAATATTTATTCCAAGATGGAATAAGGGTTTTAAAAAAATAGTGTTAAAGGTAAAGAGGCAAGAAAGGAGGGTTAATTATATAGAGGGAACAGTACATATACAAACAATGGAAAATTGATTCCTTTAATCCATTAACAACTGATAAAACATGAATTTTAGATGTTAAATTCATCTTTTTTTCTTAGAAGAAGTTATGTCAGTTGTTAAACTTATAGAAGGTGGTCCCATGTGGTAATAATTATCTTTAACAATTATGTTACCTGAAGGTTTATAATACATTTGATACATGTTAACTCATTTGTTCCTCATCATCAATAGACCATAAGCTTCAGGAAAGCAGGGATTGTGATTTTTCTTTGTATCTTTTAGGCTTATCATGGTACCTGATATATAGAGGTGTTTAATAAATGCTTATGGAATTGAATTGAACCGATGTGCGAGTATTATCAACCTCATTCTAAGGACTAGGAAGCTGAATGAATGAAAATGCATTTATGATGTCCCTACTATGTGCTAAGCACTGGGGATACAGATACCCAAGTGAGATAGTTCTTTCCTTCAAGGAGCTTACTCTTCTAATAGAGGGATATAATACTCATAGGTCGGTGGTGGCCAGACAAGGATGTTTTTGTTTGGAATGTTACATGAATGGCAAGAGCCATGGGGAAGTTTACGGATATATTCTTTATAGCATGAGTAGCAGTATTGAGTTCTATTATGCTTTGCAGTCACATAGCTAGTAACTAACAGAGCTTGAACTTGAACCCAGGTCTTCTGACCCCACATTCAATATTCTTTACACTGATCCTGATTTTTTCTCATGTGACTCTTTTACAGATTTCCTGTCAATTAGGTAGGGATCTTTATGGGTCCTTAAAAAGCCTATTTTGCTCATCACTAGGCAGCAGAACACAGCAGTAAGAGAGAGGGGTCCCCAGGGATTGTTTGTAAAGTGATTACAGCAGGACTTGGTGGGGATGGCTTGGAGCCCAGTGGAAATGCCCTCTGAGGCTTTGGGGACAGCACCACCACCTGTTAAAAATGGCATTGAGACCAGTAATAAAAGCCAGCTTTGCCAAATTCCACTGGCACTGCCCTCGGGTGAAATTCCTGTATTATTTGTAAAATCCAGCATAATCTCTGCTCCGCTTTTGTTTAGCCCCTAGACTTCACTGCCCTCGAGTCCTCTGTCCTACATCCATGAGGCTTCCTAGGGTCCCTTGCACTCCATAGGCACTGGCCGATCAGACCCCTATCTTCACAATTAGTTTTTACATAACTGACTGCACTGAACACCTTGCCTAGCTGCTTATTCTCTGCTACACTGTCTGCTGGAAGAACAAGGCCATCTGTTCTGGCAGGAGCTACTCTCCTCATGTCAGTGATGCCGAAAGCTTTTGTTTCCTCCTCTGACCTACTTAGTCTTTCCTAGCCCTGGTTTCACTCACCTTCCTCCCAGAATCTGGCCATCAGCTTCCAACTGTTGTGGTAATTTCTCCGACTAGGTTCACCTTCATCCCAGCCCTGTAGCTTCCCTTTGGCAGGCAGGAAATCACTTACCTGGGGAATTAATCACTGAATTCATAGGACTGAGGATTCAGATCAGGAAAGGGCCTTTGGGATGATCTCATTTCTCCATCCTCCCTTATTTCACATGGGGTCCCTACAAAGGAAGGGGGCTTGCCTGAAGCCACATGGGCAATATATATCACAGCCGAATTCTAACCCAGTTCTCTGGACCTCAAATTGAGAGTCATTTCCTTTAATCCATGTTGTTTTGTACAATTAAACCATTTACACCTAGATAACAATATCTAACTATCTAATTACTAATGGTAACTGGGTTAAACTGATATGGCACAAACATGATTGGCTGTATGCCAAATCTAGGTCTTCTAATAGAGACCATCTGGGAAGTATGGCATTGGTGTAAAGGAAACAGCATAGGGCTGGTAATCAGACCTAGATTGCTTTTATCTATCTCTTAAATAAATGAATATACAACTAACTACTCTTTGTGTGACTTCGGACAAGTCACAAAACCTTTCTTGTTTTTAACTTTTCCTCATATACTTCACAGGGTTGTTGTAAGGATAAAGTGAGATTAAGTATGTAAAGCAGCTGGCAAATCTTAAATAACTACATAAATGCTAGCTATCATCATTATCACTATCTAGAATGATAAAGAGGTTAATTAAATGAGCCAGTTCTGAAAGCCTCTTCCAGCTTTGATGTATTATGCTTCTATGGGTTAGAGGAATAACTTCCTGAGGAACTCCAAAGGTTCATTCAACTCAAATGAACATTTTTGAAACACCTACTACGTGCAAGGCATTAGGGATACAGAGTTTAAATATATACCTCTTGAGGATCTTTCATTCTACTAGAAATATAAATTACATTTGCCACCTGTAGAAATTTCTGTTGTTTCAATTGGCTCTGATCATGTTTTACTCTGACCTCATCATTCCTGTTGATTTTACATTAAAATTGAACCTCCAGATTTTTCTCCTTGCATAGATGTCTTGGCCTTATCAAATTATTCAGTTGACTTTCTGGTTCCTAGAATGGCAAAACTGAAGTTTCCCAAAGTTTGTTGGATATCTTGTATTTTTCTCTACTTTTGTTACCCTTTCCACCCAAACTGTGCTATTGCAGTAGCCCCCTAACAAGTCTTTTTGCCTCCTGTCTCTACCCTTCACCTCCACCTGCCCAAATTCCCATCTGCTTTCCATGCTGATGGACAAACTATGTTTAGGCATAGAAATAACTAGGTTTCTTCTATGCTCCAAAAATCCTCAGGGATTCCAAATTGTTTATTGAGTATAGTTCACACTTCAGCCCTGAGATTTGAGGCTCTCTACAACCTGGTACCATTTGGCTTTTCCAGTTATATCCCATGTTATTTCTATCTCTGCACTTGATCCTACAGTCTGACTGGACCATTATTATCTCTTCCCTGTCCTATTATGTACTCTCTGTTTATGAAATAGTCTCCCTCCTCCTTGATTGAATGACTATCTGACCCATTGTTAAAAGATTAATTCAAATACCATCTTGTCATGGAATGACAAAACCTCATAGTTAGAGAGGACTATAGCCCAGCCACATCTGAACAGGAATTCCTTCCACTTTCCTAACAAATGGTCCTGCAGCCTCTGCCTGAAACCTTCCAGTGAGGGGGAACTCACCACCCATTCCACATCTGGACAACTATAATCATTACCAAGTTTCTACTTTCATCAAGTAGAAATCTATCTCTCTGCAACTTCTATCCACTGTTCTTAGTTCTACCCTCTCTAGGTAAGCAGACAAAGCTAATCTCTCGTCTTCATGGTCTCCTTAAATCTTTTCTACTCAAGGATAAGCTGATCTTCATGTATTCTGGGTTCTAGACCTCTTATGGTCCTAACTGTCCCTTTCTGGATGGGCTCCAGTTAATCCATTTCTTTTCTAAAATGTGGCACCTAGAAAAAACCTCTAGGTGTGAGTCACACTATGGCAATATACAATAGGATGGGGGTTCTTAACTTGGAGTTCGTGAACTTAAAAATTTCTGCATATATATTTCAGGATAGTTGGTTTCATTTGCGATTCTATGTGTTTTATTTAATTCATTTAAAAGCATCATTCTGAGAAAGGAGCCTTACCAGATGGCCAAAGGGGTCCATGACAAAAAAAATGTGAAGAATCCTTATTCTAGATATTTGTGCCTTTCTTTGTATCTTTGAGACCTAACTTAGGGCCTGGAACAAAGCAGCTTCTAAATAGGTCCTTGCTGACTTTTCTTGATTCTAGATGCCATGATCCTCTTGATACATCCTAAGATTGTGTTTACTATGACCTATGGTTGTCTTATTGAACTTCTAGATCTTTTTTTTCCCCTAGACCTTTTTCCTATGAAAAAGCCATCATTTCTTTCTTTTTTAAACCCTTCTCTTCTGTCTTAGAATCAGTTGAATGGGATTAGGGATAGGTATTTGAGGTCAAGTGACTTGCCCAGAATCACACAGCTAAGAAGTGTCAAGGCTAGATTTGAACACAGGTCCTCCTGACTCTAGGTCTGGTGCTCTTCCATTGTGCTACCTTGCTGCCCCAAAACATGTCTTTTCCATTTAGTACCCAAAGAATTAATTTCTTGAATCCAAGTAAAAGATTAATTTTGATTAATCTCTATTAAATTTGATTTTATTAAATATCATCCCTCACCTTAGTCTGTTGACATCTTTTTGGGAAATGAATCTGTCACTGACTATGTTAACTCTAGTTTTTTAGCTTCATATTGTATGCAAATATCACTAGCATGTCATTTATACCTTTACCAAAATCATAGATAATAAAATTGAAAAACATAGGACCCAAGAAAGAATTCAGAGCTACTCTAGGGACCTCCTACCAGTTTGCCAATGATACATTCATCACCACTAGTTAGGTCTCATCTTTTTGTTTTGTCTACATGGAAGTATTTCCATGTGCATTGATGAAAACTAGGTAAACTGTATCTGCAATATCCCTCTGAGCTACCAGTTTAATTACTCTATCTTAAAAGAAAATGAAGGTAGTTTGGCTTGATATGTTCTTGGAAAGATCCATGAAGCTCTTAGTGCTTATTGTTTTCCTTTTTTAAAAGTGCCTAAAACATCCTTTTAAAATTATGTCCTCAGATTTTATAAGTAATCAAAGTCAAACTGCCTAGCCCACAGCTTACAGCCTGTGCCATCCATTTTATTTTTCAAAATTGAGGCAGTATTTGCCTGCCTTCAATATTGTAGTGTCTCTCTTGTTTCCCACAGTTTTTCAAAGATTACTGATAGCAACTCAGCACTCATATTCATTGATTCCTTCAGAACTGGAATATATAATGGTCCATCTGGCCTATGTTACTTGAACTCTTGGAGAACATGTTATTATTGCTTATACCATCTCCTTGGTTTTCACTTTCCTATCATTTTTTTTTCTAAATTTCCCAATTTAAAAATTATCTTGCTTGGCAGAGAAAACAGAAAATAATTCTGGCTTCCACTGTAGGCCAATATTTCCATCCATTATTATCATCCTACCCCAATCTTACCTGGTCATAAATGCCCTTTGTATTGCCCTAAACATTCCTTGCCAGCCTCAGTTCATTCAGAGCTTTCATGTACCTGACATTATTCCTAAAAGGCCATGCCAAGTTTTTGTATTCCTAACCCATCTTTTTCTCCTTGCTTCTAGTTTCTAGATATGATTTTAAAATCTAAGTTGGTTGATGAAGTCTGTACACCCACATCAGTCTGTAGATAACACTTTTCTGCATCATTGAGATTGCTTCAATTTGTGTCTTTAGAATTTCATATTTCAGAACTTCCTGCTTTTGGGGGCTGACTTCTCTTGTAGAATTTTTATCTGTGGGATATTACCTTTTCTTTTGCTGTGTCTTTGAAATCTTTTCTTCTCTAAGTTTGAGTTCATTTTATAATTATGCCTGATTTCCCTTTTTACCTCTGGTATAAATTCTAATATAAAATGATTATTTCTTTATAAAGTTCCTGTTATTTTTATTTCAACCACCACTTCTTCCTTGATGAGCAAAACTGGGCACAAAACAGCAGTTCCTCACATAGTTTTGCCAACTTTTTTTTTTTTTATTGTGAAACCTTCATTCAGACACAACAACCATTTTAATCTGCTATTCTGCTTGTGGCAGAGGAGTGTCAGTAATTGAATTGCTTCATCACAATTACATTATGTCTATGTACTGGTTTCCTTTTCCTTCTCATCTAATTCTTTATTCTGTTCAAGTGGCCTATGGTATACTACCATGACAATACTCTTTCTATTTCTCATTTCCTTTGGATCTCCATCCAAATATTCTTCATTATATTCCTTTATCTAATTCATGGACTGCTTCATGAGTATATCTTCCTGATATAAAATGCTGCTATGCTGCAGATTTTATCTACTGTAATCCTTTTAAGTAAGATTCACACTTCCAAATCCATATATTCTCATGTTCATTTTATTAACTATAGTTTTCACATTTATGTACATATCTGAGACCTTGGTAGGAAATTCTTTTTTACTTTCTTCTTGGATACTTTCTCCTGTGAATTATTGATCCTCTATGGATAATCTTCTTGGTATAATGTACCCATGTGGCATATGATTTGGCAAACAGATGTTAATGGCATTTTCCCTCTACTATCATTTTTAGGTTAAAGTCACATTGATCAGATTTATAAGATTACAGAAAAAATTTGTTATCATAAGGTCATAGTCAAAGTTGGAAAGGACCTCAGAGGTCATCAAGTCCAAAGCTCTTATTTTGCAAATGCAGAAATTGAGACACAGTGAGATTAAGTGACTTGTGTTGGGTCACAAAGAAAATATGTGGTGGAACTTGGATTTGAACTCAAATGTCATGACTCCAGACCCAGAGTTTTCCCCACTGTACCACACTGTCTATTACCAATTTCAGATACGCTCTACTCCTATCTAAAAACTCATCATTCCTAAGCTTGAAACCATTATCCAGAAATCTAAATACTACTTTAAGATTCCATTTTTACCCAGTTATTATTTTCTTAAACATATCTTTCTTTCTTGAAATGTCTGTTTTTTGTCAGTAGAAGTAATGAAAACAAAACTCAAGCTTTTAGGACCTTAAACTTTTTGACCAGGTCTTCTTGATCTTTAGCAATGTTTTCTCAATTTCTTTAAGTACTATTGTTTCATCATTGGGTAGTGGTTTTTAGTTTTGATAATTTTCAGTGGATTCTATCATGGGCCAGACACATATACAGAGAAGATAGCTAACTTGGAGAAGTCATTTATTAGATATTAAATTTTAATATTAAATTAATTATTTTAATCTAATAAATATCAAATATTAATTAATTATTAAATTAAGTTGATATTAAATATTAAATTAAAGTTAGATATTAAATCAACAAAGAGCTATTTTGATATTTCTTGGCAGAGTCTCACCAACAAACCCTGCTTAGCTCTTCTTCCTCCTTCCATTTCTGGATGACCTCTCATCTATTAACACATGGGAATCCACATCATCATTCCTTGGAGCACAATAATATGTGGTCCCTTAAAGGGTCCAGGTCTGTCTTTTACCTCAAGGGTTCTTAGTCTGGAGTTTATAGACCACAAAGAGATTCATAGACAGATTTTAGGGGACCCATGAACTTGGATAAGATAAAGTTACATCTTTTCATTAACCTTTAACAAATATTTAACATTTCCTTCAACTATGGTTTTAGAGACAAATATTAATCTGACAAAAGGTCCATAGGCTTCTCTAGACTGCTCTTCCTTCCTCTCGTCTCCTTTTCTCTACCTTCCTCTTCCCTCCTCTTCCATTCTCATTACTTTCTTTTTCCTCTTTTATTTTTGAGATCTTTATATTAATTTTTATCCAGAAGATTCTACATTGAATTTGACTTAAATTGTCATTTCCTACAATTTGAGTTCATTTGTTTTTGTTCAAGCCTCAATGAAAGTCAGGAACAGATAGTCAACATTCCATGTAATGGCTTTTCATATTTTTAAAGATTCTTCTTAAGTCTTCCCAACCTTCTTTTCACAAAGTAATTGATATGCTCATGTATGAGCTTGATAGTGTGTGAAAGTCTGGGAGAAGATTTAGTCACCGAGTGGATTTTGTTTTCTAAAACAGAAGAAAAACCACTATTTTTCCTGAAAATATCACTTAAGAGTATGGCTCAATCTGAGAATGAAAGGCTTAAAGCTTTTCTTCTTGTGAACAATAGTCATAACTGCCCTGGAAAGCTTAAATATTCCTATAGAAATTAATATTCTAGTTAAATATTTTTAAATGTTGTTGATCTTAATAGTTTTTTAATAGTTTAGAGAAACCCAAAGGTAGATAGAGCAGTAAATCTATAATAATCTAAATGAGACTTTTTTTGGATAAACGAAATATTTTATTAAAAAGAACCACTGGGAATTCCAAAACAAAAAATCCTACCCACAGCACTCAAATTACATGTAAAAATCTTGATGCCATTTCTATGTGAGCATTTTCATTTGAATAGTAATTACTGTCAAGTCTTTTTCTTCAGACATCAATTAATCCTTGTCCTGAGCACCCATCTGTAGGAAAAGATGATGGGATAAGTGTTTTTAGATTTCTTTTCTTGATGACACCACTAAACCACTAAAATTGTCAACCACTATTTTTTGCTTTCTATTGTGTGCAAGAGGCTGCCCTAGACTTCTAGGGTTTAGAGAATAGACACTGGTCTCTGTATTTATGGAGCTATTTGGACCACGAATTTGACACCTTTTCTTAAAGTGTGGAACATAGAATTATAGCCATGAGGAACCTGAGAACAACTAAGTTAGAGGAATGCAGAATTATAAAGTATGATGATGATAACTACCCCCTTCATTTTATAAAGGAAAAAAATTAAGACCCAGAGAGAGGAACTGCTTTTTATCCAAGATTTCATTGCTCATGGACAGAAGAACTGGGGATAGATGACTCCCAGGGCTCTTTCTTTCATGCCACAGTAGGGTGGCAGCCTGGGGTAAATGGGATATGAAGTGGTGAAGGTCTACTCTAAACAATTCCTAAAATCTTTCTTGAACACAAAGTACATGATTCTCTGAGAGATACCATTCAGCTACTCAGAATTGTCTTGGAAAGGAATTGGGTATTGAGATGGCTTTGTTCTACTTAATAATTACTATGCCTTTAGCATTATAAGCTAGTTCAGGCCTAGATCTAGGCAGAGGATAAATAATGTATTATAATGCAGTGGATGAAAATGGTGGAGCAGTGAAAAGAAATGTGGATTCCCAGTCAGAGGACTTGAGTTTAAATCCTTCCTCTAATAAATATATATATATGTGTGTGTGTGTGTGTGTGTGTGTGTGTGTGTGTGTGTGTGTGTGTATAATACAATAAGCAAGTCACTTCATCTCACCGGGCTTCAGTTTCTTCATCTGTAACTAGATGACCTTTGAAATCACTTCTAGTGTTAAATCTGTGAACCTATAAAACTTGCAAAAATATGTCGTGGGTCTGATGTGGTGCCTAAGGGATATTTATCTTTAGATATTCTTTGGGATAAGTCACTGTCTCTAAAAGTCTCTGATCACACACACACACACACACACACACACACACACATACCACCCTTATATCTATTTACATGTATGAAGGTATATGCCCCTGAAGGAGTAACATTTTCTCTTTTAAGTCACAAACATGGCAGCCTTCATTTATCACTATCCATAATGACCTAAGATAATAAGTAGAGGACAGGGAAATTTTGATGGGATCCAGAACATAGTCAAAGAGGAAAGATCAATGTAGGGCATAATTTGGTTCAAAATGTGGCTTGAGGGAAATCCTTACCTATCTCCTTAGCTGTGAAAATAGCCATTCTTTTATAGGACAACTCTAATTGTTAGAAAATCCTTCCTTTTATTATGGAGAAATTCAGTTCCTTTCTTGTCAATTTTAGCAGCCAATCTGAAATCTACTTCCTCTGGAACATTTATTGCTATCTTCAAAGATTGCTCTTCCTTAGAGAGATTTTCAAAGATAGCCCCATATCTCTCCTAGTCACATCATCCTGGGCAGTCTCTCTGCAGAGACACAATAGGCAAGTACTAAGATAGATGGAATCTGGCCATCTAGGAGAGGAACAGAGGGAATAATTGGATGCAGGAAATGCCAAGAGGAGTAAGCCAGAAAAGGACAGCACCAGAGTGATGCTCCAACAACTCCATTGTTTTTTTCTTTTGCTAATTCTGGGAAAGGGCAGCTAGGGAGTACAGTGGATGGAATCCTGGACTTGGAGTCAGGACTACTCATCTTCACAAGTTCAAATCCAGCCTCAAACACTTACTAGTTGTGTCACCCAGAGCAAGTCATGTAGCCCTGTTTGCCTCAGTTTCTTCATCTGTAAAATGAGCCAGAGAAGGAAACATTAAACCATTCCGGTTTCTTTGCCAAGAAAATCCAAAATGGATTCATGAACAGTCAGATGACTGAAAATGACTGAACAACAAAACTCTGGAAAGCAAAAGAGAAAGAAGTATGTAGAGTCTTAACCTTGAAGTCAGGAAGACGTGAATTCAAGGTCTACCTCTGACATATACGGTGTAACCATTAGCAAATCACTTAACCCTCTCAGTTCTCCAGACAACAATTTGAAACTTCAAGTTACTGAAAAGAGGCTGACTGGCTGGCACTGGTAAAAGAAGTGTCTCATTGAAAATTCCTTTCACAGATTAAATCCCAAGTCTGATTTTAAAAAGCAGCGGAGGTATACCACGTCACACTTTGATTCCTTTTTATGTAATTAACACATCCTTCTTAAGAATGTAGTAACTTTTACATTTTTTCCCTAATACCCCAATTAGATTATAAGCTCCAAAAGAATTAGACTCGTGTCTTAAATGTTTATTTCAGCAGCCTTTCATATCTATATTGACAATACAAAATATTATGTTTTCCTCTTTCTTACATTTGATCAGCTCAGTTGAACATTTCTTTTTATACCTTTGTCTTCTATCTTGGATCCAAGACAGAAGAGTGGTAAGGGCTAGGAAATTGAGGTTAAGTGACTTGCCCAGGGTGACACAGCTAGGAAGTATTTGAGGCCAAAAATGAACCCAGGTGTTCCTGACTCAAGGTCTGGTACTCTACTGTGCTACTTAACTGCCTCTTTCAGTTGTATATTTGATATTTCCTGCCTTTGTGGGAAGGCAAAAGGAGACCTGGAGTTGGGTCTTGGTTTTGTCACTCACTGGCTGTGTGACTTTGAGTAGGTAACCCATTCTATGTTAGAGAAATCTTCATGATAAAGACAAAGAAAATAACAATTCAGTTTTACTTACCTCAAGATTATTATAAGCAAAATGAGAAAAACCTTGAAAGTCACCTGAAAAAGTTACAGTAGCCCACACACTGTGCCTTACTGTTTATAAAGTACTTTACCCACATTATCTCAGATTTACAGAAATGTGCTGATGCATGTTTAACAATCAGCTCTCTGAAAAAAAAAGTTCTGAACACTTTTAAGTGTGTTGTGCTATTCCTGAAGAACAAGATAAACTTATTTATAAAATATCTCTGAATGCTTTCCCTGCTTCAAAAGAAAAAAGATCTACTTATTTCTTTTAGAAAGATTAAGTTTTACCTACATTATTACCACTTTATCCATCACATTCTTAAGTCTCAACAATCAGCAAACCAACAAATCAAACAATGACTTGTAGTATTTATCTATTTCCAAGGGTATAATTGATCATGAAGACATTTAGTAATCCAAGATTTTAGAGATCATAAAACGTCTTCATTTTATAGTTGAATGAGATCAGGAGAGTAAAAGTGACTTGTTCAACATCACATAGGTAGTACGTGGTAGAATTAGGATTTGTACCCAGGACTTGTGAATCCCAATGCAACATTCTTTCTACTATGCATCACTGCATCACATCAAACAGGAAGGACATTTCTCTACCTATCTGTATTTTGGGAAATATGAAGTTCCAAAAAGTGAAAACCTGAAGGCAGCTCTGAGTGGATCTACTGACTCCCAGTCTCCTGTTTTTTTTCCCTTCTATTCTACAGTGTTTTTAAAGTGATTTTGATTTCTATGAAAATATAAACTGATAGGAGCTAAATGGCCCGGTGAATAATGTTAGTCAGGAAGACCTGGGTTCAAATTCCACCTCAGAAATTTACCTGTATGACACTGAGCAAGGCATTCAACTTCTCTTATCCTCATTTTCTTCATCTTTAAAATGAGGATAATAATAATGCTTATCTCATAAAGTTGTGGTAAAGATCAAATAAAAGAAAGACATGCAAAACATTTGTAAACCTTAAAGTGCTATTTATTGTTCATTAGGGAAAAATAAATATTTTACATTAAAGAAAAACAACAACAAAAAAGCTAACACTAGAGACTCATTGGTGATTTTGTTCATTTCTTTTCATTCATTTGTCAAATACTAGTGATTCAGAATCCTGGTTTGATACCTACTGGTTATCTGACATTGGGCAATTTAATTCTTTAGTTCTCAGTAGTCTGGTCTTTAGAATGAGGACACTGGACTACAAAGCATAAGAAATCTAGACCTAAAAGAAACCCAAGAGACCATGTAGTCCTCCCATTTGGCAGATGAGGAAGCTGAGACCCAGAGAAGTTAAAGGACTTGTCCAAGTTCAAAAAGGTGATAAGCACTGGAGGCAGAATTTAAACTTAGGTCTTCTACCTCACTCTTTCCACTTTATCACACTGCCTCCCTATGATTTTTAAGGTCCCAATCAGCAATAGAGTTTCATGTTCTAAGATACCTACCAGCTTTGAATTATGTTCTAAAGTCCCCTGGAGCCTTGAATTATGATGTTTTTAAGATTCCTCTGACTCTGGCATTGCATCTTTTAGGATTCCTTCCAGTTCTGAATTTCTGTGTTCTAAGGTCTCTCCTGGGTATCACAGGCTGGGATGCTATAAAATCATCTAAACCCAAATTGGGTCATAAAGACTCAGACATGACTCAAAAGTAACTAAACAACAACAAGAAGCAGCCTGCATTTTGTCTTCGTCTTTTAGGTATTTTTACTTACACTATAAACTAAGTGGAATTGACTTTAAGCTTCCAATTCCTTAACATCTCATCACCTTGACCCTGAGTGAAAAGAGGTTTCTCTTAGTGGCTAGTGAATTTGTGGAATGATTGAACTTGAGATGGAGAAAAGGCCTTAGAAATCATTTCATTCAATCCACTCATTTCAAAAGGGAACAGTTCCTAGGCTGACCTCTAGTACTTCCTACCAACAGAAGGGAAGAAGACAAAGATTAAGTATAAAGCACAAATGCTGGTCCCTGCCGTACATATGGTGTTCTCAGTTGCTGGAGGGTAATCAGTTAAGAACTGAGCACTAAATAACAAAGAGACTTGGAGTCCAACAAGTCAGGTTGTAGGAACTGGCCATTTAGTTCCTTTTGATCTTGTACCTTATGAACCATTTGAGGGCCTTCTCAAAAACCCTCTTACAGCAGGTAATTTTGCTTACTCTCTGCCCTCTGGAGTTTCAGTTCACAGTGAAAATAGATGAGGAAAAATATCCTTTTATTGTCAATTTTTAAAAATCCAAATAAAATCTAGAGGTGGGAGCTCTGCAGGACAATGAACTGAGTTCTCATCTAGATTATTTCAGAATGTGGTCTGTGTGTTTGTGGCAGAAAATAAGATATGGCTGTTGCCATGACAATCTTTCATTAGGAAACCCCTTCTACACATTCACAAATATTAATAATAACTCACATTTACATAGCCCTTTAATGGCTATATAGTACTTCCCTCACAGCTTTTTTCCTGAGGTAGGAAGTGAAAGTATGATTATCATCATTTTTATAGATGAGGCAACTGATACTTAGGGACATTATATGACTTGCTCAGGTCACAAAATAAATGTGCTTTAGAGATTTGAGTTTAGTTTTTCAGGCTCCTGGACTAGTGACTAGTGCCTTTTTTTTTTTTTTTTTTGCTAGGCTGCTCTGGCTCAAAAGGAAAGGATAACTTTCCAGCTCCCCAAATTATGACTAATTACATTGGGAAATTTAATTTGGGGCAGCTAGTAGATATAGTAGATGGAGCACCAGGAAGATAGAGCAGTCGGGAAGATTCATCTTCTTGAGTTCAAATCTGGTCTTAGACTCTTCCTAGAATGGCTCTGAGCAAGTCACTTAGTGTTATTTGTCTCCGTTTCCTCGTTCGGAAAATGAGCTGAACAAGAAAATGGCAAACACTCTAGTATCCTTGCCAAGAAAATTCCAAAAGGGGTCATGAAGAGTCAGACACAACTAAAATGACTAAGCAACAACAACAACATAGAGAAACTGAATATGATGAGGAAGGAGAAACAACCTATGTGTTTGAGTTTCTAAACTGGTTGCTTTTTTAAAAAACTGACTTAAAATTTTTAAAAGAATTAGGCTTGAAAAAGTGACAAGGAATCTAAAGTAACTGAGAGATCATGGTTATATGCACAGTGGTTCCCAAACTTTTTTGGCCTACCACCCCCTTTCCAGAAAAAAATATTACTTCGTCCCCTGGAAATTAAATTTTTAAAATTTTAATAGCAATTAATAGGAAAGATAAATGCACCTGTGGCCATCACCGCTCTCCCTGGATTGCTGCAGCACCCACCAGGGGGCAGTGGCGCCCACTTTGGGAATCACTATTATATGTTAACACAGATTATTAAATAAGAGCCTGTTGTTTGATAATTGAAATTGCTTGCTGCCATAAGAGGATAATGGACAGAAATGGAGATGCCAGGAGTTCATGAGGTCTTCTGGATTTCTGCTTAATCCAGGAATCTCACTGATTAGGCAGAAAACTGCCATGAGATTAAGAAATTAATTCAATTCCTTGTCTTCAGGAGGCTTTTCCTCAACTTCCCCCTACCCTGCAGCTGTTAGTGCTTTCCTTTCTTTTTTTTTTTTTTTTAAATTAAATCTTTATCTTCTGTCTTAGAACTAATACTAAATTTTATTCCAATGTAGAATAGCAGTAAAGGGTAGACAATTGGGGTTAAGTGATTTGTCCTGGGTCACACAGCTAGAAAATGTCTGAGGCCAGATTTGAACCCAGGAACTCCCAACACTAGGCCTGGCTCTCTACTCACTGAGCTAACTCGTTGCTGCTAGTGTTTTCCTTTCTAAGGTTACTATACAATTTGTTCCATATTGTATTCTCCATAAGAATCTAACTTCCTTGAGGACAGAAATGTTTCTTTCTTTTTCTTTTCATCCTCAGTACTTAGCACATAGTGTCTGGCACATAATAAGTATTTCATAAATGCTTGTTGATTGATTAATATTCAGAAGTTTAAGTTTGAGTTGCTGGGGATAAAACCGCTGCACTTTGAATGAAATACTTTCAAAAAGTATAATTATGATATAAGAATATAAAATTTTGGGACTAGGGACTGTATATAAGGAAGGAATAATTGATTATAGTTGGAATTTTACTTTCTTTGAATTATTATATTAAGTTATAATTGTGGCATATTTATTACTTGGATAGTAATGAGTAGGAAGACTTGTGGATTGGGAAGCTCTCTCTCTCTCTCTCTCTCTCTCTCATTCCAATGCCATTTCATCCATGAAGTCTTCCAGGACTACTTCTTCTCTATTCATTTCACCTTACCTCCAGCCAGAGGTGATCTCTCCCTTCTCAAATTCATCCTAATAATATTCCTGGATGTCTTCTTTGCATTTAACTTACCCTTTTTATCACATTTATTAGTATATTTTGGTATATGTATCTTTCCTTACTATTAGATAATCAGCATCTTAAAGATAAGATCTGTATTGTATTTATCTTTGTATCTATTATACCTAGTACTCTGCTCTGTACATAGTAGTGACTTAAGAATTCATTGAATCTTTTTTTTTTTTTTTAAGGCAATGGGGATCAAGTGACTTGCCCAGGGTCACACAGCTGGGAAGTGTCTGAGGCCAGATTTGAACCTAGGACTTCCTGTCTCTAGGCCTGGCTCTCAATACACTGAGCTACCCAGCTGCCCCCACATTCATTGAATCTTAAGTGTTTATTGAATCAATTTTTTTGAGTTAACGTTTCTGGACTGAAAATTTAGGTCTTTTGGTAGGGGGGGAAATAGTGGTCCAAAGAGGTAGTGAACAAGATGATGTCCAATGTTTTGCTCCAGTTCTGGCAATGTTAATACTATCTTTCCGAGCCAATTCTTTTTTAGATGAATTAAAAAACAAAACAAAACAAAACAAACAACTTTACTCTTAGTTTAAAGAAAAATACAACTTGAACAATTTTGTCATCTGTGGTTGGCCAACTCGACCTCATGGCCCTGAAGTTTCAAAAAGAGAATGTGAAAGAATGTGTATATATCTTAAGCACCATAGCTTATGGTACTTAGAGTCAAAGAACTAGAAGAGACAGCTGAGATGATCTAAGTCTAAAACTTCCTTTTACTGGTCAAAAACCAGAGTATGGCCACATGTTCCCATTCTTCAAATTATTTGCTTTGTCTAAGGTACTCATACTCCAAAGGGTGAGCTATGGCATATCTTGGTGTATCAGAAATTTCACCTAGGTATACTGAGATTATGAAACTTATATCTGCAATTAAATGCATATGCTGTTGTCTCCCAACTCTCAGGTAGTATGCATGGATTCCTCACAGAAAAGAACAATTCTGGGATATGAACAAAACATCAAAAAGGTTGAGAACCATTGTTCTAAGGCA